>NW_026848513.1:0-52241 GCF_030435595.1 Desarmillaria tabescens
TCCCAGCCATTCACTTGGGCATCACTTGGCTACCAATCGTTTTCACCCTGGGTCTGCTTCTGATCGGAGAAAACATCGACGCGGTGATTACAGGACTCTATTCAAATTATACCATCGAATTCTCTCGAAATCACTCTCGTCTGCGTGTCCGTATGCCATTGTACCTCGCCACCCCCCAACAATTTTGAATACGATGACCGTTCCGTACCATAGACTCGACGCATCCTCAGGATGATGCCATTTGTGGTAAAAGTCCGTCATACGATTAAGCGGCTGCCCTTTTGATTTTGCGTGAGCAGAGAACCAGATAATATAGTTCTGCCCTCCGGACGCCAGTGTTTGATAGTTCTCGAGACGCTCCCCTGTGTACCTCGAAAGGTCAGGCGTCGGATATGGGTAACTGTATGTGCATTGAAAGCTGACCCGATTCACGCCATTGCTGTCTGGTAAACGTGAGCAGAAACTCAGCCTAAGAACGCGGTGGTTTGCGCACCTAGCGGGGGGTCAGGCAGGAATTCGTACCCATACGCCTCGAATTTTGACATGGTACTGGTGGAAAACGAGTGAAATCCTGAGCTTAAATACTTTAACCATGTGAACTCCGAGCGGTGGTATTAATATTAATACCAGAGTCGGTCCGACTTACGCGTATTCTTTGGAGCAGGTACTCACACTACACAATAAGACAAGATAGAGTTTGGTGGCGGAGATGCACTCGGTGCCGCACGGTTGTTACGACTGACGGTCTGACCCGTTTGCACATGAGTTATGAGGACAGTTAAGGAAATGGACCCGGGAATACTCGTATCACGGGCAGAAGTATAGGAAACCATATCAGCCAGGTGAGAAAAATACGCAATTGATGCCTCGACTTACAGCGGGAATGTCTGGATGCGGATACTGGTTATCATTCCGTGAGTATATCACATTGCTACACGCACACCTAAATCTGGTCGCATGACTGATTGTGGAGTTATAACGAGGTGATCTGTTAGATTAGACAAAAATGCATCGAACCGTGAACGCAATTCCACGTAGATCGCCCACGTTGCAGTTGGTAACTGATTCATGTATTTATAAGTCAATATTCTGTGCTCTTCAGATGCGATGGTCGCGTGGAAAACGATGGTGGCGATACCCTCGGTGGGATTCGTAGTTTCCTTTGAGTTCGGCATGTTATACAGGATTGATTACAAGAGGAATGGCCGTCTTGGGCGGATGTAAAGAGCAGATGCTGTGTTCAGGACACAGTCCTCGTGGTGTGGTGCGGTTCCACCTGTACAATGAAGTTGTAAGATAGTGCCTGCCAGTAAATCAGGCCGCAGAGCTGCTTTCGTTGATATGAATACGATCAGACAAAGCTGATACCACTATACCGGACGCAAAGTTGTGGATAAAAGTGATACATACATTATTCAGCCGTAAAAAGAGAGTGGATCAAGTTATTGTTCCAGTATGGCATTCAGGTGGTTTGGATATCATTGTCGGGCGCCACAGTATCATTAGAGCTTAGAAGACGCAAGAAAAATCTCGGATCATACAGATAGAACATCAAATACTTATCTTCTTATTTCAGTTCCAGATGATAAGCCTCACAATGATCCAGGAGTAAGGCACTTGCATGAAAAGGTGATACAGTAATAGCGAAGTTAGAATGTCTTGTAACGGAGGTCGAACTGAGGTGCACAACGGCAGTAGCGGAAACCGATTTCCAATGCAGCATCGGCAAAGAGCGGTGTGACAGTGACAGTAACTCACACCCCCTGGTACCCGTATCTATCCGAGTTTTCTCCGTGGCCACTTGACGATTATTCTAACCAATTCTAACTGTAACATACTGACATTTGACTCCCATTGGAGAACATACAATATTTATCTGCTGTAGTCGTTGTTCCATCTGCTTCATCACCTGTTAGCTAAAGTATGTGCGTTCGAATTTTACTTGATTCTCCATTTCAGTTACTGATCAATGGTTCATGAAGATCTATTTCTTGATATAATCGATGGCGGAGAACTCCCATGTCGGAATTAGGTTCGTGTCTTTGTCGCCAGCACCTGGCCATCCTGATCCCTAGCCCACGCTGCGTCGTACTTTCTTGCCTGGGCCTTTAATAGAGAATCCATGACAGATCCTCTTCAACTAATGCAACGGAGGCTCATGCGTTCGATTGCTTCTACTCGTGATCGGCAAAAGTGATGGCCGCTACCAAATATGGACACGGCTGATCATTATTTTTTTTCGTTTGTGCTACTTCGCTAATGTCATTCTGCTTCTTTTTCTGATGCCCAAAGACACAATGTGACACGAACATGATGAGGCAGCAAAAAACCAGTTCATTGGTGCTATGCTCGCTACACACAAATTAAATGAAAGTGCCCTTCTCACCGGCATTCCATACGAGACGGCACAAAAAATCTGGCGGAAGTACAGGGAGCATGGTTCCATCGAAAATCTACCCCGTAGTGGATGGCCGAAGAAGATTGATGAGTGTACATCACGTTGTCTTGCCCGTGCAGCTGTAAAAAACCGCCGACTGCCACTTAGAGACCTCAGTAATGAAGTTGGTATTGATGTGAGTGAGAAGGTTATTGCCAAGGCCTTGGAGGACCACGGACTGCATTGACGTGTTGCACGGAAACGACCCTTTCTCTCTGCAGACCAAAAGAAGGCACGAAAACAATGGGCAAAGGATCACAAGGAGCAGGATTGGAGGAAGGTGGTTTGGTCAGATGAATGTTACATCCATCTTGATGATAAGACAGGTCGGATTTTTGTGACACGGCATGTTGATGAAGAGTTGGATGAGAGCTGTGTAGTGCCAACATTTAAGCAGTCTTCCATGCGCGTAATGGTGTGGGGATGTGTCGCATTGGGGTGGAAGGGGCCGTTAGCTGTTCTTGAGTATCCTGGTGGAAAAGGTGGAGGAATGACAGCAGCTCGCTATCAGGAGCAAGTGCTAGAGGGTCAGTTGAAGGTGTTTTGGAAGGATTTGGAGGAAGCCCGGCCAGGACTTGCCTTCCAGCAAGATGGCGCACCAAGTCATACAGCCAAGACCACCAAACACTGGCTTGCGCAAAATGACATCCCTCTCTTTCCTCATCCACCAAATTCTCCTGATATCAACCCCATTGAACCAGTCTGGCATGAGATCAAGAAGCGTCTCCATGCACTCCCAAGGCATCCGACAAGCACCAAGGCACTGCGAGAAGCGGTTTTGGAAGAGTGGGCCTCAATGCCCTTAATGGATATTGATAAGCATATTGAGTCCATGTCAGATCGGGTCGAGGCTGTTCTCAAGGCAAAGGGAGGTCACACACAGTTTTAGAGGATGGATAGTTGGTATATTTGAAACAATGGCGATGGTAGATGGGCACAATTAGAATTTTTTGTGATCACGGACCTGAGTACTAGTGTTGCCACGGCTCGGGTCCGAGTCGCCGAGTCGTCGGGCGGAGTCGGAGTCGGACTGAGCCGAGTCACCAAAATGACTCGGGGCCCTAAATGGCTTGACTCGGCTGCGACTCGACTTTTATGGCTTGAAGCCGGCTGGAGTCGATGACTCCGTCCAGTTTTGGAAGAGCTGTCTTTACCTTGACCTAATGGTCCCAGATAGTCATTTATGTGTACATGACATTGAATTGAAACTATGAAATCTGTTTTTAGAGGAACAGTGACTTGGTACCCTCCCTTTGTGTTGAATTACTGACTAGCGGCGGATGGGTGTCTGCATTAGGTAACGTGAGAAAAGAATTCTTGAATTGCTGTATTTTTACCGCTCTACTTTCTCACGCCGACAAGTTTCGGTCTTTGCCATCTGTATACACCAAGCAGCCCTAGAAAATAGTGGCCACTATGCACATTTACATTTATACTAACCTTTGAAACTATTTTTGCATATAAATTATCTGCTACTGAAGTTTTCTTTTTGTACCTTCCTATTTGGGTAGGAGATCAATGACTCGGCAAAGCTCAGCGGCTTGAAGCCGAGTCGAGCCGAAGTCGAAGATTTCATTTGACTTCGGAGTCGTCCCGGAGCCGAGTCACCCGAAGTCAAGCCGAGTTGAGTCGAGTTGAGCCGTGGCAACACTACTGAGTACCACGCTGCGCCAAATAAGGCATCGGCCATCACTTTTGCCGATCACGAGTATTATTGCGGCGACTACCAGATAAGATGACAATATCGATTCTTATCTCACACCGCAAATAGAAGTATTTCGGGTGTACCTGGAAGACACGAAACTTGACCGGAAACTCGTCCTGAAATTGACCTTGCCCGCCATTTCTCCAATTTCGGGACTAGTTTGTGGTCAAGTTTCGGGAGTCACGTGATAATTTCAGTATAGCTGAAAGCTTTCTGTTTGCGGTGTGTCTTGTTCTCTCTCTCGATAGCTGGGGTTCTCGGAACCGAGTGTTGATCCCATATTGGAACACTGCGGTAATCGGGTCGTCCTTTCAAGCTCGGCTCAGCCCTCTTACCACCACAACTGTAAGCTCGCTTCTCGTTCTTTTTATCGTGCAGCTTATAGGCACGTTCTAGAAGTTCAATTTCAACAAACTTTGGGCTATAGTGCGTTGATTCTTTGCTTGTATATCGCTGCTGATACTACGCTGTTCCCCAGAAATCTCGCATTGTCTTTGCATCGCCAAGACTTAACGCCCCAAGTCCCACAAGGGTCGACGTCTTCTGGTGTTAATATTGGGCAACATGAAAGGGAAGGTCCATGTTGCAACGATGCACATTGATTACAGCCTTACCTGATCATATACTCACAGATATCGACTTGGACTTCTCCAAGCGTCGTCCTTTCAAGAAGAAGAAAACGTAGAACAATTGTATTATTCAAGATGTCTCGATGAAGCTCTGGGATGCATCTTAGCACACCCGGTGGTTGTTCCTCAATTGAGTACTCAACCAAAACTATGCCGACAGGCATTCCACCTCGTCCACAGTTATTGCTTCAACGGTCTGCACGTAGGCTCTTTGAACGTTGAATACTTCTCAAACAGTAATAGGAGTACACCTACCTTAGAAGACGACTTCAGGCTGTCAGAGTGACCCATTGTCTCTGTCACTCCGGAATCACTGGTCATGACGTCGTAATAGTTCTCGTTGTCTCGTAGGCCCTGTACTGACTTTGTCGCTGAGCAAAGACAACGGATCGATATTTATCAAGCAAGGGTAAAAATTATTATGCATATGCCATTGTTTCTTGCTTTAAGTTTACGCCGAGACGCTTCGCAGATAAATTCCGTTAGTTCGTCATCTGCAACCCGAAATACCCATGGTTTCTTCCAGAAATGGCGATTCCCTCTCGGAAGAGTTTTGTCTTTGCACGTATGCACCACCCCGCGACTCGGTAGGCCAACGCCTAGCGCTTGATTTAGAGTCTGTTTTTCTTATTTTTTCCCTGCTTTAGGGATTTTTATTAGCATCAAGATATCAGATCCCCAAAGCATCACGGAGCTTAGTTCTAGCGACGCAATTAATGGTTTATATGCCTTTCTTTCTGATCTATCCGATGTTTAGGATCCCGAATCATTATCAGATGACAATGACCCAAACCCTGCTGAGTCAATTCTATGCGATATGTTCCTGAGTTCCTATTTATTCTCATGCTTTGCCTATCCATTACCAGGTTTGCGACGCCGCTCCAATGTAGGACATCCAATCGTTGCGGAGGCAGACACGTTAAATCAAGATGACTCATCGTTTATTGCTAGCGATTCCCATACTCGGGACGGTTCTGTTGTGCTTAGATTTCTCTTTCTTTCGGCTCTGAAATCACCCAAACATTTCAAATCATGACGTTTGCAGAGACCTTTGAAGGTAGTTATACTTTCTTTTGTGGTCGTTGTGGCAACATTAATTTTGCAATGCCTTGGGACTTGGTATCACACTCCGGCAAGTCGTTTCAGCGCGGTCGATTCAGCATTGTGTATTTGGCGGAAATTTTCCAAAGTAACTAAGCGCCTTGTGGGTCAGGTCATGTCTTTGTTCCGCTTTTACACTTACTCGACTGTATATAATGAGAGGCATGGCGTGCGGTATGTGTCATCCTGCTGTTAGCACTGAATCCCAATCTCGATGTTTTCCTTCAACTAGAATAGAGACGGACACTCACCTGCGTACTGACTGCCTGCCAGAGGACCGGGAGTGAATGGCACGTAAAATCAGAGATAGAGTTGGTAAGAAGCTCTTCTGATAAAAGCCAAACAAAAATGACTTAACTTTCAAATCACAATGCCACACGTTGCGAGCACCAGCGAGGTAAATATATCACTACGAATGTATCTTTGACGTTTCAGGTGCCAGCTACGACAGTGGCAGTTAGTTTTCTTTTATAATTTCGACGATAAGCAGGAATGCATGTCCTGTAGAATGATGGTGGGTCCCGGCATTGAGGATAGTTGAGGTCGAGTCTGACGACAGGTTCGCATTGATTGCACAGAAACCGACCCTTAGGAAGGCGCTTCGAAGTCAGAACGCACCTGCTGGTCACTGAATAGAATAAAATCTACAGGTTTTACTCTGATTCATGCTGGAAGTGTGATCGTTCACATTAGTGCCTGGGTAGGAGAACCAAACGCGTATAACTGATCCACGGTTCCAGAGGGTGATCATAATTCAGAGAGTACGTGGAAGTGAGAATTGTCATTGAGTGGGAGAACTGTGTCGTTATCGTGTTAAGTTCCCCTTCTATTAAGACCAGCTTGGGCGCATGCTCCCTCGCCTGCAGGGATAAGCTTCAAGGGGAAACTCATCGATACATGAGCCCTCTTTTGATATTCGCGAGACAGAGCCGCTAGCTATAGCACAAGCGCAAAAGGGTCTACCTCGGTCTTAAATAGTACGGCTAGTCGGGCTCGAAACGAAGATTAGTAGAATGCCCTACTACTCATCCACACCCGCAACTCTCAAGTTTTGAGCCCTAATTACATGAACTAAATACGATTCAACATGTGATATGCTATGATCTTGTCGGGTATTAATAATTTAACTTTATTAATGACATTACATTCTTGTTTGTGAGCGTCGTCTGGTCTCCGAAAACTCTATCAGGCAGCGGACGTGAATGGTTTTTGAAGTTATTTGCGGACAACTTGATAACACTGTAGCTGTATAGTGATATGACTCTGTTTTACGAAGACACTTAGCACCAATTCAACCGCACCTTGAATAAATATGCTGCTAGAAAATCGAAGGGAGGAATCATTGCCATTGCACCACATCTTTCGAACAGAAGCTTTGAGGGACAAGACAGAACTATTTCGAGGACAAAGTTTCGAAATGTAGTAAATATTAGAGATAAAGTTACCACTAACCTGGAGAACAAGCGGAGAGAAGGATTACACCCCTCATGATAACTGATTCCATCATTGGGGTGCGACTCCAGACCGATATACGAAAAAGCATTCATACGACGTCTATTCCTACTGCCACAACAGGGGCTCGAATAGTGGATTTCTTCTGTACAGTACAGAAGCTGTTACAGATGATCTACCGTCGATCCATCATGGCATGGGAGGATCATGTAATATATGGCCAGTGAAAGAAAATGACGAACAACTGCTAACACCTTCCTGTGTTAACAACTTGCGCAATTTGGTATTATTCTTGCTTCTCTTGCAACCACCACTACAACTCTATTATTTCTGTGTGCTTCTCTGCGCTCCAGTCCGAGATCCAATGAATGACATTCTTTTATTCAGCGCTACTTGTCCTGGGAAGTTTAGATGGTTCACAGTGATAAATCAGCTCTTGTATGTCTGTGTTCCCAAATATCCCGCCCCCGCTTTCGTGAACCTGTCAACAGCAGCAATAGTCGTGGTTCGAGCCCGCCTGTTGCCATTCAACGATTTCATGTGTTTTTTCCCCTTAAATCATATGTCGCTGTGGTATATGCCCTACCCGTCTCTCACATAGAGTGATTAAGTTGCTTATGATGAATTCCGGCGAGAATTTTGGATGGGGACTGGGCGTCGTTCCTCAAAAATTTCGAGCCCCGACGCACGATGCGAAGCGACGCATTGATTTCCGGGCATTTTCCATCGGCGCTATATATTGGAGAGCTTTTTATCAAGCAGAGCGGTTAATATTCATAAGTACTAGATGAGAGGGATCGACGCGTCATGGTCAACAACGCATCGCGTCTCAGTCACGTGGAATATAGATCCTCACCTGGCTTCTATTCCATTTTGGGGAACTCGTCTTTCCCTCCGCCCATGACATCGATTTTGTCCAAGTTTTCAGAAGGCCTACAATTACACCTCATTTGGAGGTTATCTGCGCGAAAGGAGGATATAGATATTTGAGCAGGACATGCATGGGTGAGTCGTCCTTTCTCTCTTTTTTCTGGCACTGATGTCGGCATAGCATCTACCGCATTTCAACGTCGCCTCAAAGTCCACTCTGATGCACTGAGACGAATTTCTTTCTGTTCACCTCTCCATGAGGTGGATACCTGAGAGATGAGATCATGAGAGTTTAGAGACGACAATCGATGTGTTTGTGGAATTCCGGAAGGATAACAGTAGGTCGTCGGTCCCTCTACAGCTTTCCTTATTGATATTGTGTCTCTTCACAGTCGACGTATCACACTCCGTGCTCTTGGATTGTGATCTGTGCACATATACATCCTGTGCGCCCTCATCAACGTCTGTAACCTTTCTTCTTCCGCACCAGTCTGCTCCGACGACCCAGATGCTCCAATTTTCTACCCCAGCTCGTACGTGGAAGAAAAAGCTTGAAAGGCGAGGGTGAACAAACAGAGTAAAGGCAGGCATCGTTCACTCTTTTCTCGGCCTTCTCACGGAGAGCTTCCTAGATGCTCGTGTTGCCCCCCCCCCTACGACACGGCGAGCCAGGTGCATGCTATTGCATATACAACCCTAGTGTCCGGCGCCTATGCTCTGGAATCTCGAAGCATGCAGCTCTCCATCTTTCCATCTAGAGCATATGCTAGCGAGTCATCCTGTTCTCTTCCGCTCCTCCCTCTTAAGTCATTATTGTTTCCAGATACTATCTGCTACGACATGCTCAACTTAAGGCTTCTCGTGTAGAGGGACAATCTAAATGTCCAGGATGCGTCAAAACGAAGATGACGAAGTCAGTCACTAATTTTTTCTCTCTCGTCCTTCTCTGAAGTTGAGTGTAGCCTCTCTCAAACCGTCAATTTGTGAATCAACACCATATGCTGACCCGCCCTGTTTTCTTTATTTTGCTACGAGCACAGCCTCAGGGTCATTCGATCAATGCACTTGGATGACGTTACGAACGATTCAACCGGGTCTATATCATGAACGCCTGGCCATGAGGATGAGCTCGTCAGTGCTCCCAGGAAATGCCAGTACATTGTGTAACCTAACATCCACAGCAGCTCTGACCACTTCACCTCTGCCTGTGCGACTCAATATCATCTATCCGTGCTACGATCATTATCGGAAAGCCATACTTTTGATTCATGCCATCCAACGTAAGGTCCATGTCCTCTGAAGCTGCATTATTGTCACTAATATACTTCTAGGCGCAAGTCCCATTCCCTTGCTTGGCTCGTTGGCTGTGTAGGCTTCTCTTTGCAACCGCATGTTCCAGTCGATTTCCAGTACGTCTGCCAGCAATGTAAAACTCTAGAATTAAATTCGATATTTTGGGAGTGCGCCTGTGATACGATGACATTGACACGTGAATTTCAATTCTGTTGTCTCAGTCACTATTCAGTTTAGTGAACTAGACTACGATATATATCCACTGCAAAATAACGACAGGGAGAAACAATGTACTATGATTTGTACTCAGACTCGGTTGGAAACTATGTTGGGAGACCCCGCAGCCTTTAAGCTTATAGAGACAAAGGTTCGAATTATAAAAACGCAGACGGAACTGAACGATAATCTCATTATTAACCCAAGTCAAAATTAAAGCTGAATCTCGCTGGTCCTAAGGACTTATTTGATACCATTGAAAGGAATAATTGCTACAACATGGATTCGAACCATGATCTCATCGTGAACGTTCTCATAGAGGATATCGATCATATGCTGGATGCGATCTACCATTGATCTACCGTGGCATGTAGAATTAATGGTATATGCAGTGAAGGATATGTCGAGATTCGATGGGTCAGTACTTTAGTGGTGAGGGTCCCGTGCTATCGAGCCTATCGTTCTTATCAGGTTGCCAGTTGGGCTATTGTCCTTTCTGCTCTGTCACCAGCATGGATATTTTTCTCGTAGTCCACAACAAGTGCACTCTCCTACAGTACTACCTCGCTCCCAAATGGTGAACATGCCAATAGGTGTAAGCAGTCACGGTTCGACTCCGTCTGTTGCCCTAGTGAGTTATGGACATTCTTTTTGCAGCAATGAGGTCTATACTTCAGTTTCATTGATGGCATCCAAATAAATACTGGGACTGACGCTGAGCTTTGGTATTTAGACAAGAGCGTGAGTTGATGAGGACTTTACCCATCTTGAAAACGACATGATATTCTGGGAGTTGGCCATCTGTGTTGTTCATCCTGGAATTTTACACTATGGAGTGCCAAAAATTACGAGTGTATGGTTGTGAGATGCAATCACCTTATGAAGTCGAAGCGTCTTGGATGCCTTAGCCATCATGATCACATGGCATGCGTGAGTCCCCCATTTTGGGAAACATCCGACATCGTCTTTAGCTCCTCTTGCTCACTTCGCTTTATCTACAAAACTTTTTTTTCCGCCATCAGAATCATGGAGTGACTTAGGGCTAGGTCATTTTTGGAAAGAAGGAAGATAGATGGAAGCAGAGAGATAGGATGCAAGGAGCGGTGCTGGTGAGTATCGCCCTTGCTTTTCTCTTCTATTGTTCTGAAACTGGCATGGTATGCACCAGTTCTCGACTTTGAGGATCGTTATTATGTTCATGTCCCCTTGGTTCTGCTCCCCTGGGAAACAACAATGTGTTTTATGTTACCAGTGGACAGAGTAGCAAAGTGTCGCCCACATCAGACACTATAACTTTCTTTCTCAGTGATGTGATGTTCCTCACTCTATGCTACATGAGCTATGACTTATGTGGTTTGCCCCCATTCTCCTTTCACCCGACTCCGACTGTCCCGAACAACTTTCTACAGAGTTGTGTCAAGTCATATGCTGATATCTACAACAAGATGCGCCAGAAAACGACCTCCGATACATTGATGGGCAAGGAGAGAACTATAACTCTATGTCTTTCATCGGCTTCCACTCGCCAGAGAGCATGCTAGTGAGTCGCCCGCTTTTCTCTCACTTCTTTGTCTGACGTCCCCATAGCCTCCACCACCTACCAGGCTCATGCTTGATGATCAAACTCTCAGCTTACTCCTGTTCGTCTCCTGCCTGCAACTCCTGATCCATTTATCATCGTGCTTTCCGTGTGGTCCTTCAACAGGCATCAATACAAGTGAGTCTGCATTTTTCTCTCACCTCTGTCTCTGCTGATCCTCCATTTTGAAGACCATCAACCAATGTCGAGCCTGGATTGCTGTGAATGGTGAGCTGTCGTTCACTCTATCGTATCTATTCTCATTGACCCTCCCACATACCCGGAGTTGTGGGGATGTTCACAGAAATTGAGCTCCTTCTGACTTCATAAACCGTATTGACATGCTGTATGTTCTTTCCTCCACGGCTCCGACGACTCTAATTCTGTATGCCCAACTTCGTATTGGCTATATTTGATTCAGAAGGTCGTCATTAGCACCCTTCTAGCCATATCCATGAGTGTTACAGGTTCTGTTATCATTGTGGGTCATATTATTGTAGTGAGTCCATATTTCTACTGATTCATCGATAATAAGAAGTATCCAGATGGATTACGTGCATGCATAAGGCGAATGAAAGCGTGGCTCCCGTTTTCCCCACCCTGCTCGCAGAATTGATACTGGACTGCCTTGACGACTTTAATTATATGATGAGATTTTCCATGTTCGAAACCTCTCTGCATTTTAGAGACTTAGATCTGTCATATGATTGAATAGAAGGCATGTGAAATTTTTATTTGGGGACAAAAAGTACACCTGATGCAGCAGTGGCACAACACGGAGTCGAACCGTAACTTCCTCCTAGCTTATGATAGTCAGCATCATGACTATAAGTTGGAAACAATCTACCGTTGATCTATCGTGGCATGAAGATGTGTTATAGCAAGGACTTGGCAAAGGAAGGACATTGATGCGGATCCACATCGTGTACTTCTGCACTCCTCTATTACTCCCCAGGCGCAGCAGCTTAGATATGTAGAACCTCTGCGGAGGAAAAACAAGAAAGCAGAACTACAGTCACCTCAATTGTTCAGGACTTCAGATCAATAAAGAAAAAAATATTGTTATGTGATGTTTCGGAAATTGCCATGACACGGAACCCGTGGTTTTATCGCGTGTGGGTTTTGTGGATTAGTAGAAACAACAAACCGTGAATCCAGTTTGGCATGTGGGGAATCATATACAATGACAGCTAGGATGCACTGCATCCTTTTTGGAAGTTCTGTGGGCACACGCTATCCTGCAGGCTTTCTTCACTGATACTTATCACCAGGAGTCGAAATTTGGTCAACATAAGCACTGTTATTTAACGGGATGTTTCCTTTCATGTCTGTATATTTATCCACATAATCCCTATTACTGTAACCAGTCATTAATGATCCATGCCCGGATCGCAAATTTGTCGACGATAGCTAGGAGCAGCCACAATTTGACCCTGTCTGTCCGATTAGAGAATACATCGTATATTTTTCTTCAATATAAAATTATGTTTGACCTTGCGCAAAACTCTGTCGAAGGTATGGTATTTGGCCTCCCGTACTCTTTTTTGAATCTTTGTTGGCACGTCTAAGTTGCGTCTGACTGTCAATCACGTGGTACGCATTTGCGCATCTGTTTTGGGAAAAAAACCCTTCTTTCCCTCCACCCATGACCTTCCTGACATCGTGAAATCTGCTTTCTGGTCATCAGACTTAAAGTCATAACGAGGCTCTCCATATCGCAAGAGTGGTGCTCAAGGGCGGCAGAGATTAGGATCTTGTCAAGAGGTTCAGTCGACACCCATACGGTCTCCTCGGGCATGGACTATTATTAGGTACCAAGGTTTACATTGAGTTGCGCGATCACTACCGTAGTATTTTCGCGCTCGTTTCTCACCAGCGTACCTCAGTCTTTTACCACCATATCGAGTGGAGACTGAGGTACGTTTTCATCTATAATACTTACTTCTGTAGTACTTATGTTCTCGTAGTTCGTTGTTCCTTAACAGATCTGCATGGAGTAGTAGCGATGGTGAGTATCGCCTTCTGTTTTTTTCTCTCTCTCATTCTGAAATTGGTGTAGCATCTGCCAGTCCTCGACTTTGGGGGATCGTTGAAATGGTCATAGGCCTATGATTTCTTTCCCAATTCCGCGATAGACAATGGCAAGCAAATACTAGTGAGTCATCAACCACTATCTTTCTCCTCCTGACTCATTGCGAGTGCAGCGAGTAGAATTGGCTGGCATGTGAGAGGAACACGTCCGGTGCAGTGTGCCAAACAAGTGGAAATGTTAGTCCTCGATAACTTTTTTTGGCGGAGTTTTTGTCCTTTTGTCGCGTTACATCTCTTTCATTTCTTATCGTGTCGGTCTGGGACGTTAGATTATTGTTTTTACATGCATAAAGAATGACTGTTGCTTTTCAGCGGGTAAAAATGAGTATGTTTTCGTCTTTCTGTTTCCTTGCTGACACGCCTTACCGCCTTGTCAGTATATGGGGCCTTCGGGTTTTGCCACTGCATATCGCTGCCTCTCACTATCCATATCCTGTTATTTTCCGACCATCATGCCGCCTATTATCAGCCCTATGTTGTCCTTGCAGGACCATTCAGTCGATTTTTCTCGACGCTATCCTGAGTCTCAGTAAAAATTACTCCATGTACATTCAAAAATCTTATAAATTGGTCATTAGATTGGTGGAATGCCCAACTACTAATCCACACCCGCAACTTGAATTCAGAATTACATCAAATAAATACAATCCAACGTGAAATATTCCATGATCTGGTTAAGTATTCATAATCTGGCTTTCTTAATGACATTACGCTCTTGTTCCTGAGTGTCGTCTGGTCTCCCAAAACTCTATCAGGTAACAGACGTGAAAGATTACATTTTCAAAGTTCTTCTCGGACTCAGATTGATGACACCATACTGATTCGTGCAAGAGGTTCATACTAACTCAGGCGCAGCTTCAACAGATACAGCGGTAGAAAATCACAGGGAAGAATCATTGCCACCGTACCATATCTTTCGAACAGAAGCTTTGATCGACAAGATGGAACTTTTTCGAGGACAAAGGTGAGAAATGCAGCAAGTATTAGGGATAAGGTTACCACTAACCTGTAGAACAAGCAGAAGGAATGATTACACTTCATGACGCCTGATTCCAATGTTGGGGCGGGACTCCAGACCGGTAAACGAAAAAGAACTGTCCAGTTTCTAAGTCATTGCCATAACACGGACTCGAACTGTAAGTTTCTCCTGTACATTATAGAAGTCGTTACAGATGATTTACCGTTGATCCATGATGGCATGGAGGACCGTGTAATATATGGCTAGTGAAAGGAAATGACCAACAACTGCCAATACCATACTGTGTTATCAACTTGCGCAATTTTGCATTATTCTCGCTTCTCTGGCAACCACCACTATAGCTCATTTATCTCAGTGTCCCTCACTGCGATCTATGCATATCAGTCTGTGATCTGAGAATCCAAGTTACCAGCGAGACAGTTGCAATAACTGTCCTCAGAAGCTTAGATACGACCATAATAATAAATCCGATGTTGTATATCTGTGCTCCCAAATATTCTGTTCCCCATTTGTGAACCTGCCAACGGCTGCAGGAGTGATACTCACGGTTCGACCCCGCCTGTTGCCATTCATGGAGAAAATACATTTTTTTTTCCCTCTTAGAGCAAATGTCTCAGTTGTACATGTCCTACCACTGTCTTAAATTTGCTTCTAATCAGTTCTGTCTCCACATTTGGACCGGGACTGGGCGTCGTTCTCGAAAGGTTTGAACCTGGATGCACAATAGTCCATGGAAAGCAACACGTTGATCTCCAGGGTATTTGACATCTGCGTTATATCTTAGTCATGGACAGCATTTTATCAAGCAGAGCATTTAATGTTAATAAGTACTAGGCGAGAGAGGGGATGATGCGTGCACGACGCGTCGCGTCTAAGTCACATGGAGCACAGGACCTTGGTTGGCGTTTTGGGAAGCTCGTCTTTCCTCCTGTCCCACCACATCATTTATCTCCTAACGCGTGGCACGTCCAAGTCTTCAAAACGTGTACCACTAATTGTACGATACTTTCCAGGGAAATACTTGAAGGAAGCTAAAATATGCTCAAGCCGGGTACACCAGGTAACAAGTGGCTCTTTCTCTCAGCTTTTTCTTGCTCTGAAGTCGGTGTAGGATCCACTATAGCTGAACGTCGTCGTGATAACAGTCTTTTGCACAGAGGTGAATGTCTTCGTGGTTATCGCTCCCTGAGGCCGATACTGGAGAGATGGGAGATTGCAGTGGTCGTGCCAGTGAAACTTGGGAACGATAATGCTAAGTCACCCGTCATTCTATTTCTTCCCTTCTTATTGAGATGGCGTCTTCCTAAAATCGACATATCACACTCGATGTTCGGTAATCGGTATCTGTGCTCATATACATCCTTCGTAGTTCCAGTCTGTCAGCTTTCTTCTTTCGCGCCACTTCAGTCTGCACAGACGATCCGAATTCTCCGATTTTCTGTCCCGGCTCCTACGTGGAAGAAAATGAGACTCGGAAGGGGAGGAGGAAAGAAGAGAGCACCGTTCCCCCTTTCGTATTCCTTCTCACTGAGAACCTCTCAGATGCTCGTGTTTCTCCTCCTACGACACGATGACTGATTGTATGCTATCATAGGGCGTTTCTGACCCTGATGTCTAGCGCATACACTCTGGTATCTCTCCGGCTTCCTGATTCTAAAATCGTCTTTGGTTTCAGGAACCAACTGACAGCACTTGTTCTCTCGGGGACAGCACGTCGGAACTAAGATGACGATGCGAGTTACCGATCGTGTATCCTCTGGATCCGTACTTTACGCCGAGCAATCGTGGACTCCATTTCCGAGCGCCACCTCTGCGGTCGTTCCATTCGTTCGACTGCGAGCGCCTGTCCATGGGGGCACTTTCTTGAAAATGTAGATGCATTTTACGCAGCTCCGAACATACTTCCACTTCCTCTATTCAGTATTTGTCTAAGTATTATCAGGAAGCAGAATTTCTGATTCACATCATACTATAGGTTACGGTTTCCTGAAACTACGGCATTGTTGCTGATATGCTTGTAGATGTAGGTCCCATTCCCTCTCTCCGCTCCCTGGCATGAACTGCTCATTGATACCGTGTGCTATAGCCGACTACTACTGCGCCTGACATCATCATTGTTAATTCGCTATCTTTGCAGTTGTGACCCTGGGGGCGTAATATAATGACAATCATAGGAGGATTCATGTTTTCTTGGTTTACTATTGTGCGGCTTTTAGTCAGGTATGGTTGATTTTTAAGCGAACTCGGCCACGAGAGATGACTACACTACATAGAAGAGAAAGACAGGGAGACACATCCCCTGCGGCTTTGTGGGTGTATGGACGATTCACAGTCATTATGAAGGCAAGTTCGAGATACAAAAACGTAGGCGAGGCTTGTCCATAGTAACCCGAGTTAAAATCAGAATTGAGAACCAAGTTCAAGGCAAATCTGACTTGCTGTTCAGATCGACGAACTAAAATGATTCTTACACACCGGGAATACGTGACTGCCATGACATGGATTCGAACCATGATCTCATCGTGAACGCCGTCTTGTAGAGAATATGCTAGATGTGATCTACCATTGATCTACCGTGGCATTGAGGATAGTGGTATATATGGTAAGTGAAAGGATACGTCAAGGGCTTGGTGATGAGGGTGCCGTGCTTTCGTTCTTGTCGGGTTGGGCCATCGTTTTGTCTGCTCTATCATCATCATAGTGCTTTTCTTTTCATGAACTCAGTTTCTTGGTCCGGGAAGATGTTGATTTGTACCCCCTACGAGTCCAAGTCTCGCTGCGCTAAAATAGGAGAGTCAAAATACGGTTATTCAATGAGACAATGAGAATTCCTCTTGTCATCTGCAATCATCACGGTTTCATTCGTCTTGTAATATGACCAGAAATATTTCGTTCCCAAATAGTGAACCTGTCAATGACAGCTGGTAGCAGTCACGGTTCGACTCCGTCTGTTGCCCTAGGAAGTTATAGGATTTGTGTTTTTGCAGCGAGGCAGTTTACGCTTCAGTTTCATTAATCGCCTCCATATTATATGAATTGGATGAATAAATACTGGGAATATCCGCGCCGAGGGTTGGTGTTTAGGTAAGATCTACACGAGCATGAGGACTTTCTTTACACACAACCGAACAATCTTGAGAATGACACGATTGTCTGGGAGTTTTCCGATTGTCATTCATCCTGGAATTTTACACGGTATAGCTCTAAAATTTACTAGCCTATGGCTATGAGACGGAAACAAATTATCAAGTCTACGCGTCTATCACATAATCACGTGGTACGCATTCAACTTCTGTTTTGGGAAATCCCGTCTTCTCTTCGCTCGTCCATGTCGCTTCACCTACGAAATTTGATTTTGCACCATTGTAATTATAGAAAGACCTACGGCCATGGCAGAGGAAGGAAAGAGGTAGAGAGATGTGTGAGTAGGATGCAAGGAGTGGTGCTGGTGAATCTCGCCCTTTTTTTCTCTCGTCCATCGCTCTGAAACTGGTCTGGTATCCTCCAGGCCTGAGGATCGTTTTATTGCTCTGGGACTGATGCCTCCATGGTCCTCCTACCCTGCGGAACAACAACGTGTTCGATGGCATCAGCGCATTGCAGACAGGATAGCGGTAAGTCGTCAGGCTCAGCTATCATTTACGTTCTCATTGTACTTCCGGTGACGTATCGCACTCTCCACTTCATGCACTGTGCTAATGTCATTCTCCTTCTGCCCGACTCCGGCCGTAGATGCTGCATCATGGTCATATCATCGTATCTACACCGACGTGCGGAGAAAACGATGCGTAATACGCAAGACAAAAAGCACATTAGCATCGGTTGACCGTCCGGTGAACTGTACCCCTATATTGTATCCGGCTTCTACTTGTCAGAGAGGGTGCTAGTAAGCCGTCCGTTTTTCTCTCAATTCCTCGTCTGAGATCTGAGATCTGAGCCTCCGTCAAGGACCAGATTCACCATACCACATAATGGCATACTCTATGTCTTCTCCCGTTCACATTCCGCCGGCCCACGGTCCTCTCAACGAACGCCTGGTACATTTACGCGATCTTTCATCGGACTGTGGCTGGCTCTGGCTATGAAGCCCTTCCTGTAGGACGAAGCGCCTGGGCACATACTCGTTGATGCGGCAATACAAGTGAGCTTCCTTTTTTTCTCTCGCCGCCATTTCTCCTCTTACCCTCTCCGAGTTTTGAGGAAACGCCGAGCCTCGTTTGTTGCGTAAGGTGAGCCGTCGTTCACTTGAGGGGTTTCATTCTGATTGACCCCGCTTATTGGCCAGTTTTTCTCGCATGCCCTTGGACCTATTAATGTGTGAGGATTAACCGGTTGCTAAAGAGAGTTTCGACTTTGAAGCGGAGCTCGTCTGTGCTACTTCGACCGTTATATTTTGTTACATTTTCACGACTTGCACAATCGGATCTCTGCATGGCCAGGTTCGCCTATCTTCCATTCGGACCCTACGAGCTAGCTAATAGTAGCTAATGCGCCTCCAGCGATATCCATGAGCATTACAGGCTCTGTATCATTTTATTATATGTATATATTGATTCACGGATAACACCAACCAACTGGATTACGCGCAGATATGAGGTGAATGTAATAATGGGTCCTATTGTCTCCGCTCTAATCCCAGAATTACCATTGCCTAGGTGACTTCAATTATACAATGAGATTTTCTACATTCGAGACTTCCTTGTGTGTTGAGATTCAGACCTGTGTATAATCGGAGAAGAGGAAAAAGTATCTTCTTGTGCCGCAGTACTACAATACGGAGTCGAACCGTAATTTCCTCCTAACTTGTGATGTCTTCTACGAATATAAGTTGGAGACGATCTGCCGTTGATCTATCGTAGCGTGAAGTATGTGCCATGGCAAGAACTGAAAGTAGAGATGGTAATGAGGACTCAGACAGTGCACCCTCTTCTCAAGCAATCTATATATCTGTAGAGGAAAAATAGAGCAGAAGTACTGGTCAATTGTTCGGGCAGGAAATGTCGTCGGTCACACTATTGTTTCCCTTCTTATTGAGATCATGTCTTTCTACATAGTGCTTTATGTTTGCCGCGATCCGTGTTCATATACATCTCGTGCACCCCCTTCAAGCATTCTTCTTTCGCTACTTCGATGGCCAGGATTTCGAATTTTTGATCCCAGATCGTTCCTTGGACGAGAACGACACTGCTCGAAAAACAAAGGGGAAAGATAGGAACAACTGCAGGCATCATTCCCTCTTTTCCCGGCCTTCACACCGAGAACATCTTAGACGTCAGTTTACTGTCTCGTACAGGGATCTGGAGCTGATATTCGATGCCTAGGCTGCTTACCTGAATTATCGCTTCAACGTGAGAAACAGCGGCATAGAGCTATCCTGAATATTCTCCGCTTAAAAGTTTAGTGCCTTCGCTACACTCGCTATCGAAGTCGTTGGCTTGAACAGACATGCCTTCCCAGGTTTGAAATAAGTGAGGATTCTTAGTGCAGGGGCTGCCAACTCGTCCGGCTACATGGGAAATGTATCATTCTACGCTCCCCCTGAATGGTCGCAACCCAACCATTTATTCTTCAGTGCGCTGTTATCTAGGCATGATATCACCAGGACCCTATAGAATGTATGACTGAGTGTTTGATTCCTTGTAAATAAGGCTTCCTGACTTTCATCGGTTCATGACCCTACACCGAGTGCAACGAACGAAACATGATTTTTTCTAGCCAGGCTTATCAGACCAGTTACAAGAAGACGGCACAGTCTCTTCAGAGACGCTGATATTAAGTACTTCACCGGCCCGTTCATCGAGTCAAGATCGGCAATGAGCATAACCTCCGTGTTTCGCGGTGTGATGCAGGGCGAACCAAAACCGTACCTTCGCTCTGCTACCCGGCCTTCTCCTCGACTTTGGAAAAGGCTTGAATTCACATTGTGGTACGATATCAAGCAGAATTCCGCAGTGTACGAATGATTACAATAACATACTTGCAGAAAAGAATCGAGCAGGGCTAGATCACCCAAATATGCTGTGGTGAGCACATATTGATGTATGGCGTTGGGGGTAGGTCGCAGGTCTAGATTGTACCAGTGTTCTCGGGCAAAGACAATATGCTCTTTCTCAATACAAGCGTCCTTTGCCGAATCCTTCGGAGCTTCATAGCCTATTTCATCCAATAAAAGTAGGATTGCATCTGCGTTCTACACCCGTTCGAAATTGCTTCTGATTGACCTCCTCCAGAGGTACGTGCAATGTTGAATTTGGAGCTCCAATCGTAGTGCTGAGATATCAAGCTCAGGTTTCCAGAGGCGAGTTACATCAACATTCACATTAATTGCTCATTTAACCATCTGTTCCTTCCCCAGCGATAGGAGTACGTACTCCTCTATAAGTCAAGGAAGCATACCAGCTTTCTTTTTTACACCTAATGTCCTCGCAATACTTGAGAGATATGCCAACCATCCGGAATACATTCGGTGCTCTCTTTATTGGCACTATTATTGCCTCTATGTACGCTTCTTTACTCTGGGAAATGCTATCTCATCCGTTTCATAGGTTATTCGGAATAACAAATCTACAAACACTCATCTACTACAAGAGCTATCCTGATGATTGGTCGCTCTACCGTTACTCTGTATGTCAGAATGCTTTCAATGTTGACATCACACTAATTCATCTGGCATAGGTCGCACTACTTTGGTTCGTTTGCTCATTCCTGTCGGATGTGATGGCGACTTATTACTACGTTCATAGGTTGCTCGATGCTCTTCATGTGATTTTAAGCACCTATGCCCTGTATTACTAACTCATCGATATACATGGCACCTTGCTCGGTGCCCTAGGGAATAACACTTGGTATGTCCTGAGACTCTGGAGGAAGCACCACGGTAACCTCAATGAGGATTCGTCGTTACAGGAGCATGAAGGTACAACTTTACTCACAGTTCTGATCATGCAGCTCTTATGATAGCTTTCATACCCAGCTACAATTGGCTATAAATGTGGTGATCGTTGTGTATGTCCAAGGGTAAGAGCTGGTATGCTATTGCTATGCAGAATGCAAATTCTTACTGTTATATTCCTTAAGGTTATATGCTATCCGACTGTGGAAATGTGCGTACCCTACTTGGAGTTAAGGATCATGACAGGGCTTAATCTCTTCTTCTTAGTTGGACAGCATTTTAATAAAATACTCTCATGGTTCGTGGTAAGTATGGTGTTAAATACCCGGATCTCCTATCTCTTCTTACTGTTGGATAGTTTCTCGCAGTAGCAGCATCACTTGGTAAAATGTTTGCTCTTCTTGCTTCCACTCATTTCCCTCATTACACGTCTTCCGTTTCTTTCAGGTGCAGGAATATGTAAAGTACTACTCTTTCCCTCACTACGATGTTATTGATGGGGATGGTTACAGATATAACCTATGACATGTAAGCAAAACTTCAAAGCTGCACATAGCACTGAGGCCAATTTGAATAGTTATATCACACCGAACATCACATCCATCTCCGTCATCAAAGTAGGTCTTCCATACTCCGGAAAGTCGCAAATGTTTACATAAATAATATAGAGATCGATTTACACCTTCTTCTCTGTGATAGCCATGACAGACTTCATCATAGCTCTCATGATGTGCTATTATCTGCACAAGGTCAGAGAGGATACACAATTCTCTTTGTGAGTTGATTTCTTCACCATACTTTCTAGCTCTGAGTTATATCTGTGTAGAACTTCGGCCATAGTTGTTACTCTAATGCGGATGATTCTTGTCTCGGGGTTAGCTACAAGGTCAAAAATTTTTTTTTAAATTCTACTTGCCTTCATTCCTGATCAAAATGACAGTGCATGCTCTCTGCTCGCTCTTGTCACAGTTAGTTGTCTTCCAGCTTCAATTATGCAAGGAACTCACGAATATCTGCAGTACATTGTGTGGCCTGAGTCTCTTATTTTCCTTGGCATCGATTTTGCCCTGCCAAAATGTGAGTCTTACTTCTTAACCATTTAAAGGGCTAACAAATATATTCAGTATACGTCAACTCCCTGCTTGCTATGTATGCCGTCTTTTTGAGATTTTCACCTGAAGCTCAATCGTTGTAGGCTTAATTACCGGCCTAAATGCCCATCAACCCAATTTGTTGCAGAGCGCTCAAAACACTCAATTCCTACCGTCATTAGGATCACACCGCACACTTCAGAAGGCGATACCCAAGAAACAGTGCATGTATTAGTCTGATATCACTAGCCATTGTCTCGATCCCTCATTCAGTCTTTCCTGCAGGATATTGGCATCCCACTCTCCGAGATTCGGGTTAGTCGCTCATTCGATCATAAGTCGGCCCATTCAGACCCAGGGGGACCTCTCGATTATGAAGTCCAAGATTGATTTCGTTTGACTCCTGTGCTTGGGACTATATAGATATCGATGTAAGCATAAATACACCTAGACATCACCCTACCAGCTGTGTAATGGCTCCATTTGAGGCTTATGCATCAATCTCTTGCAACTTGTAACTTGACAGCATATCACTACAGAGAGTTTGTTTCGAACAACTGCGATAATTCTGATATCACACACCAGCGAAACTGATCCATGTCAATTTCATCAGGCTCATGACACATATTGTAACCTCCCTTCATCATGCTCTGGACCAACCATCTCCCCAATGAACAGATGAAGCTCTAAAAATTGGCAATGTTCGTGCAATAGCACTCCGATTCTAGGCCCTGTTCATGAGCTATAAGATTTCAACATGTCCAATTGCCTGGGAGAATTTTTGGCCTCCAACGACGTATGCAGTCTTGCGCATGACATATGCGATTTGCAACTAGCAAAAGCAACAGTCGGAGAATTGCATAGGAGACAGTGGCTAAATGCACCAGCAGTGATATTGCCTTGCACGCCAACCTCACTCGCAACGACCTCCAGCACCTTCGAAACCTTCACTTCCAACTCATTCCTCTCCCCATCCGGACGAAATATGGTCCTCCCTTTCTCTCCTGTCTCCTTTCGCTTCTGATCCTCCTCATCAGTCCTGAACCTCCCAGTAGCGAGTACATCCCATGGAGCAAGGGCCATCCCAAACTCCCTGGTCATCAGGATGATCTCCTGTTCAAATGACCTCTCCATGACGTTCCACCGGCCTTGGTATACCACAAACGGTGTTTTCCCATGGTCCGACACGTACTGGTTCACTTGAGCTACTACGGAAGCAGGCGCGTCTGAGATCCCCAGGTATAAGACTTTGCGGAGTGAGACGAGGTAATGGAGGTTATCCATAACATCGCGAATGGATGTATCACAGTCCCACCAGTGCAGATAAAGTATGTTGCTATAGTCCGTGTGGAGTTTCTTAAGGCTTGGCTCGACGCTGAGGTATCAGGACATGGAGCTGTTCCCGACATAATTGACTTTCTGTGCAATAGAATCGTCATCGCATTTTTAGTTAGCAGTGTACTGCATTGTATGAGGATACCGTTCATGATGCGCAATGGAAGGAACGAACCTTGGTTGCTATGATGAGCTGATCCTGAATGCCTCGCTGTTCAGCCCATTCCCCGATGAATTCCTTGGAGGACCCATCTTGACTGAAAGAAGTATCATAAGCAGGGTAACATAATACGCGAGATGCGACATACAAGCCATTAGCCATGTCGATAAAATTGCCGCCCATATCAAAGTACGGGTCCAGGAGTTTGAAACTAGACTCTTTGTTCATCAAACCCATCGCTAGTGCTTCCTATAGCACCTGTGAGATCAAGGATGGTGTTTCACAGCATAAACGTACCCATTTATGGCCAAAATCGTATCTAGTGTTACGGGGGATACCCTCACACCAGCTTGGGCGGAAAGTACACGATAGACACCTAGCTTCATCCGCGGGTCACTATCCGGTGAGTGAAGAGACATATTTTGCAGGCCTTGCGAGGCGACGTTTGTTTCTTGAGGCAGCAAGTCGAAATGAGAGACGGGTCCTCGTCAAAGCCTAATATTGTCAAGTTGATCATTCACCAGTAAGTGCCATACCTGCAACGAGCTGATGAGCAAGGAGTTTTTCTTTGAGGGAGCATGGGCCTACCTGACAGTGGAGGCGACGATGAAAAGCAGCTTGTTAGCTATAGCTTTCAGAGCGAACTGTTGTTGTCATCAGGGCTGTCATAGTCTACCACCAAGATTCAAGAGGACGTGACAAAAGGATCGAATTTGTATCCATTTTTGGACTATTTCTAGTGATACTGGTAACCGGGTAGGACTTTAACCGGATGCCGGGACCCCAATTTGATTGTTGGTGGCTTCTTGATCCCAGTTGCTGCTGTCTTTCCCCACCATCGCCGTTGTCTCCAACTCATATCCTGCTCAGCCGCTTCACACTTCTGTAACTGTTCACCTATTCTGATTCCTATGATGTGGTCTTCTAGCTTTCAAGCTTCTGAGAACATTCAGAAAACCACTCGCTTCGGTCGTTGGTATGAATGGCTGCGTGTCGCTAAGGGAATCTGGTAGTATTCTGGACATTTTACTTTGGGTAGCTCGGTTGTCTGGTGTGTTGAACCCTTCTACAACATAGGCAACAACTAATCTCCGTACATAGGGAAATTACATACTGGGCACATCGACATCGATAATCGTCACCCTGATCCTTGTTCAGCAATTCTCCGACGCTGCATCTCAGGATTTCAAGGGGCCTATTGTTCCTTCTCCAGGATGCGGGATACAAGTAATATGCCAAGTGGATATGCTCTGACTGCCCATTCCATGTTTTCTTTGCTCCGACATCCATCACCACTATTACTACGCTGTACCTTTGAACAGCTGTTCGATCAGGCCAACAAGTCCAGATTCTGCAACCGTGAGAATCCCAACACCGGAAGGAATGCAGCTATGCGTTATAGGTCGACTGCAGGAATCACGTCAATATGGGCTCCGGGAGCTGTTTGAAGATCGGGACTTGTGTGTGGATGATCGATAAGGTACATATTCCCCCGTTCACGGTTGGCTATCAGCTAACTTCTGGTGCAGACATTGGCATGCCACAAACTGGACCTGCTGATGGTAACAGGGCCAGGGATTCTGCTTGCAGGCAGGAACATTCCGGCCATCCTGAGACCTGAACGTTTTCTTTTTTTTTTCACGACACGCATAACTATCTTTCATGTAGTTATTGACTCAATTGATCATATCTCTACTTTTTCACTCATTTGATGAGACTTATGAAGATTATTGTCCTGACAATGCACGTTTAACTCGCATTCATCCATTCACCGATCGGTCTTCAATCTCTGCATGCCACTCTCCACCTAGGGCTCAGTAAGCACCTGCGTCTTGGTGCGAGATAGCTGGCTTACTGTTTTCCTCCATCAGACAGGCCGTTTAATTTAAGAAATTTCTTCTGAGCAGCCTCATGTTCAACGACGCTTTGACTTATGCACCTTGGAAGGACCTGCACACAACCTTTTCGAACGATTCGAGATCAACTTTAAGAGTTAGCTCTTCATCCTTACTCGGCTGAAAGAGGATGTAAATTCGATCGTTCACATGCTAAAACTCTTCCGTTATCATGTTGGTGTTGTTCGAATCTGTATGGCATCCTTCCATGTGAACCTTTCTTCTTTGGCGAAACTATACTATTATGCGAACGCCATGCCGTGGTGGGTATCCTGTGTTGCCTTAAGGACATCATGATGAATGCTTCAACGTTGAGTCACCACCAACAATGCAGAAACAATTTTCTATACACGAGAGCAGCATCATATTCCTGATTACCCGCTGTACTCGTGTACATGTACTTTCTGGCTTTCCATGTTTCTTATCATTTATGCAGACCATTTCTAAACTTCTTGCAGGGACATGAAGTGAAACAAGGCCATGGCCTTCCGCTCTTGGGATAAGGACTGTAACTCGTTCTCATTCTTTTAATAAGCAAGTAATGTATTCCCTCTCATGGCTTTACATGCCTTTTCACCAGTTCCACGGCGTTGTTTTCACTATTCTCCGCTTTCTCCGTGGACATTATGGCATGTGGAGACTGAGACGAGGGAAGGCAGCAGTGTTTCCGAGGTCTTGGAGACTCTGTCAAGGACGGTCCAGAAATACGGAGGTAGAGGGTATGCCTATCCTTTTTTTTTTGATCTGATTCGTGGCTTACTGTCTTTTATCCAACAAAGAGCTTGTGCTGTTACTATTGGTGGGAATCTTAAGCTTCAATAAGAGCAGTGGAACAGTGGAGGGAGGCGGAATGCACGATAAAATAGAAATCCTGGAGAATGCTTTGCCAGGGATACAGACAAGAAGCCAAGATGTGATAGGGAGATGGAGGGACCTGTAATTCAGGAGAAGGAATATGCACAATCTTACTAATGTAAGCTGACATTCCCTTATGACCAGTTGCTTTCTGACCATCCTACATGTATTACTCTAAGGATGTCACTCCCATCTTGCCAATACTGGATGACTGGGGTCCTCGCTGAAGTGAGAACAAATGACTTGTTTCCACAAGTCAATACTCTAATGCTTCCCCACCAGTTGGATATCCCTGTGAGTCATAGGACTTGATTCCATAAGCATGTTTTTCCGTAAAGATACTCAGATACGATATTCAAATACAGGAATCAGGGCACAAACTGATGGTGTCAGCATCAACATAGCGTCGAGCACATATATGGCAAGTCCTCAGGGCGATTCATCCTATTTCCATCTCACGGAATGAAGTAGAAAGAAGGACATGATGATACATTTTCAGTATGACTAGGTTCGTCTTTTGCATGTTCGGAGCTTGAAGGCTTGCATGTTAATGGGGCGATAGCCTGAGGGTCAGGAATCGGATAATGCGATGATCCTCGGCATGTATAAGATGCATGGGTCACAATGTAATTGATTCTTCATTTCAGTTACTGATCAATGGTTCATGAAGATCTATTTCTTGATATAATCCGATCCACGGTGTGGTAGTATGAGTTGCCGTGCTCATAGACTCATCGTCTTGGGCCAGCTGACTCATACTTCCATTTTCAGTTTGCTACGTGTCTTTCCTTCTCTTCCACCATCATCTCTATTTCTTTCACGGCTTTTCTCTTTCACAGCTCCATATTCTTCTCAACGCGACACTGCATAGCTCTAGGACCAATGAGCATGCTTTCCGACACCTTTACCTTTTGGGCATCAATGCTCAAGACCAAGACACCAACGTTGAGGTAGCTCGCCTCACCAACAAAGAGCTGTTTCGAATGCTGGCGGAAGGATTGGTACTGGTTGTATGAACGTTGTATAGATATATTGGTTCATTTTGTCTTCATATTCCGTTTCTAATTTCCTTTCTTTGAGTTTCATCATCAATCCCCTCCCTACCCCATCCGACGTGAAGACCAATGCCAACGGCGGACGACATCACCTCGGAGCATGCTGGGAATCGAGAAACGATGGCATGGGCCACTGTGCGTATGCTGAGCAGGGCAGCATCTCTTCCTATGCTGTAGTTGCGCGTATCCCAGGTGGTTTAGTCTTGCTTGTGGCCGAGGTAACTGAGCTAGGTATTCGCTTTCTTCTGACACATTTTGTTATAGAATATATCTACATACATGAGGCTATCAATTACGGGCTCTGGCGATGCGAGAGAACATGTGTGGCTACCCCCTCTTTCACATTTGTATTCGATTGACATCTAAATTTGATTTTTACTTTTCTTTGCCTTATACCACGAGCACCGAGCCATTGAGCGAGCCCCGAGCCTTCTCCTTCGAGCCCTGTAAGTGGTCTTTCCATTGTGTGTACTGATTATATCTCTAGATATATTACATCCTCTCTACGTACTCAATCCCATTTCACACCCGGCCAAACAGCAAGCGACTCACGACCTTGCATAACGTCTACGTCCGCTTTGATGTATACTGCGACAACGGTTCCAGAGGACCATATCGATCATGAGAATACATGGAAGTTAGAGCTGTCATCGAATGGAAGACATGCATCGTTATCATGTTAAGAAGGGCTTCATTTTCTCCTTTATTAATTCCGGCTCGGGCGCATATTCTCGCAGCAGCAAGGATAAGATCCAGGCAGAAACTCGGCAACCCGCAATCCCTCATTCGAAAATCGAACCACCAGATATAGTATGAGCACACGGGCTCGAACCAAAGATTGGTGGAACGTCCAACTACTAATCCACACCCGCGACGCTCAAACCTTGAGCTTGAATCACATAAAATAAAGACAATACAGCATGCGATATATCACGACCTTGTTGAGTATTCAAAATCCGGATTTGTTAATGATGTCAGGCTCTTGTTCATAAGCGTCGTCTGGTCTCCAAAAACTCTATCAGGCAATAGACGTGAAAGATTTCTAAAGCTCTCTCGGATTCAGATTAATGACACCATGCTGATCCGTGCAGGATTTTCGTGCCAACTCATGTGCAGCCTGAATGGATATAATGGTAGAAAATTGAAAGGTGGGGGATCATTGCCGTTACACGACATCTTTCGAACCGAAGCTTTGAGAGGAAAAGACGGAACTATTTGAAGACAAAGGTGAGAAATGCAGCAAGTATTGGGGATAAGGTTACTAGAAACCTGGAGAACAAGCAGAAGGAATGATTACACCTCATGATGCATGATTCTACTGTTGGGGTGGGACTCCAGACCGATAAATGAAAAAGCATCCATCTGACGTCTATTTTCATTGCCACAACACGGGCTCAAACCGTGGATTTCTCCTGTACAGTATAGAATTTACAGATGATCTACCATTGATCCATCATGGCATGGAAAACTGTATAGTATATGACTAGTGAAAGGAAATGACCAACAACTGCCCACACCTTGCTGTGTTATCAACTTGCACAAGTTGGCATTATTCGGTTTTCTCTGAAAACCACCACTACACTTCTATTATTTTTGTGTGCTTCTCTGCGTCCAAGTCTGAGATCCGAGGACTAAAATTCTATTATTCAGCAATACTTGTCTTCGGAAGTTTAGATAGTCAACGACGATAAATCAGCTCTTGTATGTCTGGGTTCCCCAATTTCCCGCTCCCATCTCGTGAAACTGTCAACAACAGCAATAGTCATGGTTCGACCCCGCCTGTTGCCATTCATTCTTCATCCATCTAGGACATCTTTTTCTCCCCTGAAACAACGCGTCTCTATGACCTACCCTTGTCTCATTCAGAGTGATTTAGCTGCTTATAATCAGTTCTGGCTGGAAATTTGGATGGGGACTGGGTGTCCTTCTCGAATTTGAGCCTCGATGTACAATGGAAAGACGCCTTGGTTTCCAGGGCAGTTTCCATTGGAGTTATATCTCAGTCGTGAGCAGCATTTATTTAGGAAGACCGGTTGTTATTATTAAGTACTAGTGAGAGGGGGGTCGACGCGTCGCGTCTCAGTCACGTGGAGCACGGGACCTTGCTCTGCTAAGCCTTCCATTTTGGGAACCTCGTCTTTCCCTCCACAACCCACCACACTGTTTGTCTATGAACGTTTCGGCCCACGTCCCAAGTCTTCGAAATGCGTACCGTTGCGTGAAATTTGCAAGACAAATGCCTGAAAGAGGCTGAGAGATGCTCGAACCGGTGGAGGATATGCGAGCTAATAACTCGTCTTTTTTCTCTCTTTATTGCTCTGAAATTGACATAGCATCGAGATGTCAATGGTCGTGTAAGTTGAACTTGCCAAGGATAACTGTAAGCATTCGGTCATTCTACTGCTTTCCTGCTTGTTGAGATTGCCTCTTTACAGTCGCCGCACGATAACACTGTATGCTGGGATCCCATGCCTACAGACAGTTTTCGTGTTCCTGTCAACATCCATAACTTGTATTGCACCACTTCAGTCTGCTCTGACGACCAGGACTCTCTAGCTCTCCATCTCAGCTCGTATGTGGACGAGAACGTCAAGGAACAACTGTAGGCGTCGTTCCTTCTTTTCCTGGCCTTCTCATAGAGAACATCTTAGTCGCTCGTGTTTTCCCATCCATGACATGGTGACCAGGTGTATACTATTGTGTTTACAGCTCTGCTATCTGGCGCGTATACTCTGGAATTTCGAGGTAAGCAGCTCTCTACCTTTCCATCCAGAGCGTATGCTAGCGAGTCATCCTGTTCTTTTCAGTCATTTTATACGATGTGATCACTAACAATTTCCGCCAGGAAGGATCATCTGCATGTCCAGGATACGTCGAAACGAAGATGACGAAGTGAGTCGCTAATTCCTTCTGTCGCGTCCTTTTCTGTGGTAGCCATGCCTGGATGCCAAGCCGTTTCCGGGAGAGGCCTCTGTGGTCGTTCCTTCAGTGCATTCGGACAATTAAAGAGGTGTTATGCATATTTCGACAGGATCTATACAAAGAATGCGCATGGCCATGGGGACGAGCCTATCGGAGATCCTTAGGAAATTTCGATACATCTTGTAACCTAAGTGCGCAACTCTGCGTGCGTGATTCCGTATCTCGTTATCGTTGCTGCGACGTTTATTGGATAGCCGGAATTTTGATTCATACGAGGGTGGTTTCGGTTTCATGAAACTACGGGGCGCTGATATGCTTGTAGACGTACTAGGTCCGATTCCCTCGCTTTCTGCGTGAATTACTCTTTGATATTGTAGGCTATAGTTCACTGCTACCGCACTTGTTATCATTGTTAATTCGCTATCTTAGGAGTTGTGACATGTTCTGGATCTGTATAATGACAAGTGCGAGGGGATGCATGTTTTCGTGGTTTATGACTGCGAGCAGTTTTGAATTTGAGGCGTCAATGACGGTTGAGTTTTAAGCGAGTTCGGCCACGAGAGATGACCACATAGAAGAGAAAGACAGGGAAACACATCCACTGTTATTTGCGTTCGAACTCGAACCTGCAGCTTGGTGGGAGTATAGAGGACCCGAAGTCATTATAAAGACAAGCTCGAAGTATAAAAATACGGGTGAGGCTTGACGATAATGTTAATAATAGCCCAGTAAAAATCAGAAATCAGAACCAATGCTCAAACTCAAGACAACCTTGCCAACTTGCTGCAAACAGAAATGATTCTGCCACTCTAGAACTAGGTAACAACACTAGGACTGTTCTTCGTGTTCGGGGCGGAAAACGTACTCTGAAAATGTTTCGACTTTGCTTTTCAGAAAACACAATGAATACCACTATCAGTAATATAACTGCCATGACATGGATTCGAACCATGGTCTCATCCTGAACATTCCCTCTGAGTGGATACGTCCAAGATGCGATCTACCATTGATCTACCTTAGCATGGAAGGTAGTGGTATATGAAAGGATACATCGAGGGCTTAATGGTGCGCATGCTGTACTATCGTTGTTGTCAAGTTGGGCTAGCGTTCTTTCTGATCTATAACCATCATAACACTGTTCTTTTTGTGAATGTGGATCCTTGACTTGAAAGGGGTGCCGATCTGTGCCCATTCAAGTCCTCGTCTCCCAGTGCTGAATAGCTTTATTTTGACTCTCATACTCATTTCTCCTCGTAATATCCAATAAGCACAACCTCCTTCTTCCTGTATTATGACCAGAACTACGTTGTTCCCAAATAGTGGACCTGTCGATTGAGAGCTGGTAGCAGTCACGGTTCGACTCCGTCTGTTGCCATATGTAATATCGGTGGTCCTTGTGTACATATTTTTGCGACAGGGAGGTCCATTCTTCATTCAAGCTTGATTTATTCCATCCATATTTGTATGGATTGAAAGAATATATGTTAGAATTAGCTTCGACCTTTAGGATCTAGACGAGCGTCGGACGTTGATGCTCGGACAACCTTCAGAACAACACTATTAATATTATCTGGGATTTTCCCTTCTGTCACTCATCCTGGAGTTCTCGATAGAGTGCAAAATCTGAGAGGTTATGTCTACAACACGGAATCGACTTATCAAGTCGACGCGTCTGTCGTATAATCACGTGGTACGCATTAGGCTTCCGTTTTTGGGAACCCCATCTTCTCTCCGCTCGTCCATGTTGCTTTACCTAAGAACCTTGATTTTGCGCCATCGGAATTATGGAGAGACCTACGGCCAAATGCTTTTTGGAAAGACAGAGGATGGAAGAAGGTAGAGAGATGTGTGAGTAGGATGCAAGGAGTGGCCGTGTGCTGGTGAGTATTGCTCTTTTTCTTTTTTTCTATTGCTCTGAAACTGGCGTCGTATCAGCCAGCTCTCGACTTTGAGGATTTATATTGTGCTCCTGGAATTGTACCTCCCTAGTCCTGCAGCCCTGAGAAAGAACAACGCATTCGATGGCATCAGCGGACGGGATAGCGGTGAGTCGTCCGCATCAACTATCATCGTTTTCCTTCTCAATGGGCTCCCAGTGTCGTATCACACTCTCTACTTCATGCGCTGCATACTCATAGTGTCTGGCATGTTCTCCTTTCGCCCTACTCCGACCGTAGATGCCGCATCATGATCGTATGCCCACACAATGCGGAGCAAACGATGCGTAATACATTGATGAGCAAGACGAAAAGAATATCTGTCGACCGTCTGGTGAACTGTACCCCTATACCTCATCCGGCTTCTACTTTCCAGAGAGCCTGCTAGTATGCCGTCTATTTTTCTCTCTCTTCCTCATCTTACATAAGTCTTCACAGCCTCCACCAGCTACCAGATCTGCCATACCAGATAATGACATGTCCGATGATTAAACTCGCCGCCTGCTCCCGTTTGCATCCAGCCAGCCCACGATCCTCTCAACGCCTGATACATTTATGCGGTCTTTCAAAAACTGAGCCATCGCTCTAGCTATGAAGCCCTTCCTGTAGGACGAAGCACTTGGGCACATACTCGTTGATACAGCAATACCAGTGAGTTGCCTTCTTTCTCTCACCTCCATTTCTCTGCTGATCCTCCCCGAGTTTTGAGGACCTTCGACAAACGCCAAGCCTCGTTTGCTCTGGATGGTGAACCGTTCATTCTGATTGAACCTGTTGATTAGCCAGTGAGGTGTCACTTTCTCGTGTGGTCCTTGGATCTATCGATGTCTGAGGATTAACTGGTTGCTACAGTCTCGACTTTGAAGTGGAGCTCGTCTGTGCCCCCTACGGCTACGTCGAACCGGTGTATTTTCTTGCATTTTCACAACTCCGATGAATCTACCTCTACATGGCCGCATTCATCTATCTTCGATTCGGACTTAGCGAGGTTCTTCGGACACTTATCCATTTTTAACTTAGAACATTCAGCTTCTATTCCGATGCAGTGGCAACTTTCCAAGGCTGAGCTTGGTTTTAACGTCTCCCTGCTCAGGCCATTTCTTATTGTAATTCCTGTATTCATGTTTCATGTTCTTTTGTGTCTCGGCACGGTACTCGCGCAATAACCACTCACAGTCAGGCCCCGCCGCTAATTTCAGGACAGGGTCGCGTCTCGGTTAACTTCGTGTGAACTGAGACCCTACATTCACGCAGACGAGCAAAGGCAATTAGACTCAAAACTCAACCAAGACCTACTACTAACGTAGCAGGAATTCGATACTTTGCAGAGAATCCTCGGTACGCATAGAAGCCAGTTCACCCAGCATCGGTCTCTAGACTACCCGGCAGATATAAGCGGCCCCGAATGTTATTCTGTGTGCTTCGACTCGCGTTGCTATGACAGTCCGAGACCCGTCCAGTGTAAACACAGGTCGCACACGATTCACCTTAAAAAGCGTCGATGATGATTTGGTGGAAAATAATACCAGATATCTCTCAAAATGTACATCTCTTCTGACTTTCGCAGAATGCCAACTGATCTCTTTCGACAATGGACAATTGCCCTACTCTTTTGGTCGTGGCTTTCCGTTCTCTTTGACGGGAGCAATATTGGGGCGCTCGCCAAGTCTACCATTCATCATGAGAATGACGATACCTTGTACCGTCCTGGGGCTTCTTTCACCGACCAAGTCTCGTTTGACAACTACAGTTTGTCGCTACGTGGTCAAAGGATCTTCTTACAGTGAGTATCCTCTATTCAGTTGAAGTGCCTGGTACTGATGATGATTATGTAGCTCCGGGGAATTCCACACATTTCGGTTACCTGTCCCGTCCTTATGGCCCGACATCTTGCAAAAGGTCAAGGCATCGGGTCTGAACGCAGTCAGTGTCTACGTTCACATGGGTCTCCTCAACCCATCGCGCGGTGTGGTGGACTTTGACGGCTTTCGAGTGCTGAAGCCGCTATACGAGGCCGCTTTGGAAGCGGGTATATGGATCGCTCTATGTCCTGGTACGTTCTAGTTCTCTTCTGTCGTTGTAGGGCACTCAACTGAGATCACTAGGCCCAGTCAATTGTTCCAATTTCATGTGTGGAGAAGTGCTTACCCTTTTTTTTAGTACATCAATGCAGAGACTTCTGCAGGCGATATAGCACATTGGGCCACGTCAGAGGTAGCTGGAATGCTGCGAACAAGTACTCCCGACTGGAGAGAAGCATGGATGGATTATATTCTCGGGATCATCAAAGAAACAACGCCGTATCAAATTACCGAAGGAGGGCCAGTTATTGGTGAGTGCGTTAGTGTTTCGATGTGCCTTATCCTGATCACACCGTCTGTCAGCTATACAGATTGGTCGGCTTCTTTTTGCAGCTCGAAGAGGACTGACGCTGAACTGCTATTTCAGATAACGAATTCACTCAAAGTGTCGGAGGAGAGTATTTTGCTGAGCTTGAAGAAGTTTATCAGAATTCAAGTATCGTATTGCCCCTTACCTACAATGACCCAGGACAGGGTCGCAACTTCGTCAATGGGACTGTGAGTTTGTGTGATCATCGATTAGGTTCGAAATGTGGATCCTAACAAAATTGCTTCTAATCAGAGTGCTGTCGATCTTTACGAGTTTGTCTTCTTCTTAAGCACTATCTTCTACTTATTATTGTTGTCTTGTTAGACTCGATTCTTATCCTCAAGGCTTCGATTGCTCTCATCCCTTGGACTGGCAGGCGGTGCCCTTGGACTACCATCAATATCACGAAGAAGTCAATCCATCTCAACCCTGGTATTTCCCCGGTGCGCACGGCTTCTTTGTCTGCGTACTCTAAGCTAATCTAAACTGGGCAGAGTTCCAGGGAGGTGCGGTCGATGGTTGGGGACCAGCTGCACCAGGTAACGTGCTAAGGCAGTACTCTACTAGCGGCTTCTTACTAGCCATCTTGGGCTATTCTTCTTGCGCCGTCCTAACGGGCACCGACTTCATGTCTGTTTTCTACCTTCAGCTATGGGCTAGCAATGCGAAGTTGTTCAGTTACTATATGCTTTACGGGTTTGTCAATATATTGATTGTTTTACTGTGTGTGGCTAATGCCATGCTGGAGCGGTACATCTTGGGGAGCAATACCATTCCAGTAAGCTGTCTATGCTAAACTACTCCTACCATATCTTATTGACTTCTTAAACCAGTGGGGTAATTCTTGATGGCCTTTTTAAATCAAACTACTAACTTCGGCAAAGGTTTACACCTCATACGACTACGGCGCCTCCGTAAGTCAGGTTTTTTCAACCCGGTGCACTACAACTCAAACTGGTTCAGATTGATGAATCTCGGCAATGACGACAAAATACGACGAGCTGAAGAGACAAGGCCTATTCGTCCGAAGCTCGCCGGAATTCTACAAGACAGATTGGATTGCTGACAGCTCCACGGGTCTTTCAATACTGTCGTCTGATACGGTCTTTGCGACTTACCTCCTCAACCCTGATACACAATCTGGATTCTACATTGTAAGGCATAACGATTCCACCTCGACGTAAGGGTTTCATTCAAATTTGAAATATTTTCCGTCCACTTGCTCACCGCTTGCGGATAGTGATATCACCGACTTCAAGATTAACGTTGCTACAGCAGAGGGTGACCTTCAGATACCCATTGTCGCTTCAGCGGTTATCCTTGGTGGACGACAGTCTAAAGTGATCGTGACCAACTACGCGTTTGGCTCCTCACAATTGTTGTATTCCACAGCACCAATATTTTTCGCTGGTGTCATCGATGGCAGAGATATCCTCTTCATCTATGGCGATACTTCCCAGGAACATGAAATCGCCTTACTACTCACAGGTCGTGCTTTCAGAAAGAATTATGATATCTCCTCATTCCGAGCCATGCTCACACCGAGTTGCGTCATTACAAGTCTTCTCTTTCCCTACTGGGACTGAAGGTCTACAACTCGGACTCGCATTTGGTGTTATTTGCCGACTCTGACACGGTTGCCACCTTCTGGGCACCTGTCATCGCTGGAGACGCGAGTGATTCACTGCGCAACTTTTGGGGTCTGGGGACCAATCAGTCCATCATCGTGGGCGGACCGTATCTCGTGCACTTGGCTAGCATATCAGGAACGGAGCTTGCGTTGAAAGGCGACCTCAATGCCAGTACCCCGTTGACAATCATAGCTCCTGCTGTGGTTAGCTCTGTGACATGGAATGGTGCTGCGTTATCGGTGAATGTGTCCTCATCCTTGACTGCAATCGGAGGCCTAGTAGGGGAACTCTCATTGTCGTCGGCATCCGTGGACATCGCAGTGGCTCCGACATTAGAGGGATGGAAGTTCCGAGACAGCTTACCTGAGATTCGACGATGGTTCGTTTGTCGTTGCGAACCATACCACGACCAATATCCCTCGTAAACCATATTATTCCGACGGGACAATTTTGTACGTATCATTTTCTTGTCATAATTGATTTATTCATTGAAATGCCTCCAACGTGTAGCTGTGAAAATGTTGTTCTTTGGAGGGGACATTTTAATGGGACGGGAACAGAGCAGAGTCTGAATCTCTCTATAAACGGTGGCTCGGGTGAGAGTTGGATTTCATCGATTTCCCCGATGGCAAGACTGATACCGGCCTGGTCTAGCCTTTGCCCCAAGTGTTTGGCTCAATAATGTCTTTTTGAAAACATCTTATGGAAAGTGAGATATTCAGTAAATCTATGCGTACTGCGGTACTGATGTTTTATGTTCACTTGCAAGTTCTACCAATAACATAAATATTCTCGAGGAGACGGATGCCGTATTCACTTTCCCAGAAGGCGCTGTTTTACATGGCGATAATATCATCACAATAGTCCAGGTATGCGCCTATACTTCTTACACAATTTGCTTTAACGTATCTCTTGGCAGGATAACATGGGCCTGAATGAGACTTCCGGAAGTGCGTGCCTTGTTCTTAGGAGCTGTCAACGTCTAACCTTTGTGGTGATGCATAGCAAATCCCGATTCTTCTAAAAGTCCTCGTGGCATTCGCGGATTCCAGCTCAACTCCAGCAAGTTCACGCAGTGGCGGGTTCAGGGGAAAATCGGGGGATATACTGAGTGAGTGCCACCGCCTATGTGAAAAACATATATCGCCCATAGCTAATGTTCCACCAGTTTTTCCCGACAAGACCCGTGGCGTGTTCAACGAAGGAGGTCTTTACGGCGAGCGTAAAGGCTGGCACTTGCCTGGGTTCGACACGTCGTCATGGGAGTCGAGGGATCTACATAATGGTCTACCACAATCTGCAGCAGGCGTTGGCTTCTTCGTGAGGACATTCGATCTGCACATTCCAGAAGGTTTTGACGTGCCTATGTCTTTCAACTTCAATGAGCCGCTCGGTCAAACCTACCGGGCGTACCTGTTTGTGAATGGATGGATGATGAGCAAGCGCATCGGGAACCTAGGGTAAACTGGACGTCACGTCATTCACTGGCCGCAGAGCTGACAATCCACGTCCAGGCCGCAAGCTAAATTCCCGGTTCATCAAGGCATTCTGGATTACAGCGGAACCAAGTGAGCCTGCCCGATTTCTTAAAACGGAAGGCAGAATGACATCTGACAACCGGACCCATAGCACCGTCGCTGTTGCACTGTGGGCAATGGAGGCTAATGCAACTATTGCCCCTGACCTGCAGTTGAGTGTGGACGGCGTGTATGAAGGTGGGCTGGACGGCATAGTTACGAACAATCCTCGGTGGTCTCCCGCAGGTCGTGTATGATTGACGGCAATAGTTACCTCACATATAAGATATTCACTTGGGCTCAGGTCGAATCCTGCACCCATTTATGAAAGTAAGTGTACACGCATAGGCGGTGGTGGTATTCCAAGTTAAACGTATCCAAGATCCTAACACGCGATAAGTCAGCCTGCTTCATCTTGCAAATCGAAAGAGCACAGAAGGAACGCGACCTATCCGTCCGTCAGAACCTAGCTGATCGTGAAATTTGTTTTCGGGTCATCCAATTTATAGCAAGGCTTGATGATTTGCATCGTCTCTTAGGACTATTACTAGTGCTCGAAGGCAATAGAGAGATACTCGAGTAGGATGTGGTGCTGGTGAGTATCACCGTTTTGTTTCTCTCTTTTCTCGTTTCGAAATTTGTGTTGCATCTATAACAAGCCTTAATGGTCCAATAATCGAATGGAATGCGTGTGAAATGTTATTTGAACGGAGAAGGGGACAAAAATTATCCGAGTTCCGACGTCACAGTGCTACAATACGGAGTCGAACCGCAATTTCCTCCTAACTTGTAAGGTTTCTTATGAATAAGTTGGAGACGATCTACCGTTGATCTATCGTAGCATGATGGATGTGCTCTAGCAACAACTGAGAGGAAGATGCCAATGTGGACCCGGCCAGTGCGCTCCTCTGTTTCTTGGGTGCAGCGTGTAGAACATCTGCGGTCTCATCACCAAATTGATCGAGGAAAATTGGGACAGCAGAGCTACGTACTATGGTCAATTCAATTCTTCATGTCTTCGATTAACTTTGAAAAAAGTGATATCAGAATGCATCTATTGGGAATTGCCATGGCACGGAGTCGAACCGTGATGGTCTCGTCGGTGACTTTTTTTTTGTGATGACTTGTGGCCGATATACCGTTGATCCCACTAGGGCATATGAGGAGTGATATGGTAGCTAATAAGATGCACTCAGCCTTTCTTGGGATCCCTATAGAATAAATGCCATCCAGCTGTCTTCTCTGATATCACCACTGAGGTCTGGCACTCGAGATAAGCACTGTTCTCTAATAAGGTTTTTCCTTGTAGGGTTGTATAGTAGTCCACAGAACATCTATCACTGTGACCCGTCCGTTCCCAAATTGCGAATCTGTTGACGAGCTAGGAGCAGCCACGGTTCGACCCCGTCTGTTGTCCGATCCAAGGAACTCGACCAAGATATCTTATACTTTTCTTCGATGTCAAATCAAGGTTTACCTCCAGCACCAGCCTCTGTCGAAAGCATGCATGATGGTATTCCGTCTCCCATATCCTTTTTTGAAACTTTGTCGGCTTTGAATTGACTGGGACTCCTGCAAGCTTCAAGGCGCATATGTAGACTATTGGAACGTTTCTATTTTCTGAACGTAGTGTCGTTTTATATTATATGTAAACACAGCCCAATTACATTGTAGAGTGAAGTCGTCGACTACCGAAATCGATCGACGCTGCACGCGTCCAAGACGCGTCTGCCAGTCGATCACGTGGTACGCGTTGCCCGTCCATTTTGGGAAACTCTTCTTTCCCTCCGGCCACAACCTTGCTCGCATCGCGAAATCTGCTTTCTGGTCATCAAACTCATATCGAGGCTTGCCTTATCGCAAGAATGGTGCTCGAGGGTGTCAGAGAGAAGGATCTACATTGAGTAACGCTGGTGAGTATCTATCGCCTTGCTGTTTTTTCTCTCACTCTGAAATGGGCGTAGCATCTGCCAGCCCTCGACTTTGAGAATCATTGAAACGGACGTGGGCCTATGATTTCTCTCCCAATGTCGCGAAAGACAATGGAGAGCAAATAATCGTGAGTCGTCGGTCACTATTGTGTTTCTCCTAACTGATGCCTACATGTTACTATTAGGGCAACTGCCATACATGCCACATATCCATGGATCTCAGAATGTCTCGTGTATTTTATTTCTAGCCTGCTTCGACCCTCGCACCTACGATTCGCCCATTTTCTGGAGAGTTATCCCGTTATATGCCCATATCGACACCAAGACGTGAAAGAAAGTGACGTTTTACGGGCAAAGCGGAAAGAATACCGGTACGCCTCGGTATTTCCATTTGATCTCATTCTTACTTAGCCATTCTTAGATGACGCTGCTTCCATGAGAAATGGCGCATATATTTGATCCATACGCTCGACACAATCCCATTTTCTTTCTGTGCCAGAGCGCACGCACGACGCTAGTGAGTCATATGTTCTACCCCACTTCTTTGTCTGAAGAAGTCATAGCCTCTTTCGAGAACAAATTCTACTATTCAGTCCACGAGAGATACAACGATGTGTTTTGTGGTCGACCTACTCTCCGCTCTCAACAATATGTCCTGTCGATTGTCTGCGGCGGTAAACCTCCGAGTCCGATATGATCTTAGTCATGGCGCTAGCTCTATTCCCGAAAAGTCTTGGCTGGAAAGAGTGTTAGATACTGAGGATGCAGCAGCTATGAAGGAAGATAGTAGTGAGTCACTTTTTTCCCTCTAGTTTCTCCCTCTCTAAAGACCTTGTAGTCCGCCGACCCTCCGTCTTACAGTTATGACAGGTCATTGCAACACCATCAGTCACTGAAACAGTTGATTTAGCCTCCTTCTCCCCAGTTCCGCTGCCTGACAGTGTTGCATAATCGGAGACATAGATATTATGGATTTTTTAGTGATTTTTTGGGAATTTTAGCGCTACTGCTGACCCCGTGAAAAATCGAACAGTGATGCAAATTTGGCAGGGGTTTGCCACGTGGTCATTTACCAGTCAATGAAACACCGTAAATTACGGATATCTCAATACTAGATGCTTTGATCCAGTTCATACTTTGTATGGACATCACTGAGTAATATTAAAAATTTTGTGGCTACTTTATTTGAGGAAAAAGACAATGTGTGGTGGATGGGACAAAAAATATTTTTCGGCATTCCAATGACCGGTAAATAACTGTACATGACGTCATCTTGGTGGTGCTCTCTTATGCCGTAATTTGTGAGCCGTTGTTCACTTTATTGCACTCATTCCCGTTGACATTGCTCTTCAGCTGGCCTACCCATCAAGATCCAACCGCTCGGCCCTGGAGATCCTTTTCACTACCCAGAGTGATGGCTTGTTTGACAGTTGTGCCAATGAAAGAATACCGGCGCATCGTCAGTCACCATTGGTTTTCTTCTTACTAATTTCGCGTCTTTGTACAGCCATTCCATCGTATGACCACGTTCTGATGTATCTGTTGCGTGCCTGCCATTCCGTTCAAATCTGCTACCCTTCTGGCTTTGTCTTGCTTCCTCCGAACGCTAGCTCACGGAATCGTCAATGGAGAACCAGCATATACCCGCGCAGGGGGAAATGACGTTGCTTTTCCAAGTCTGAAGGTCTGACGTCTCACTGATTCGCTAGACATACTAGTAAATCATCGGGTCGTCTCTCGTATCTTTTTTTGATGTTGCAGCAGCCATGTTCAGCGTTTCAGCGCCCATCTCGCTTCCGGCCATCAATACTCTGCGGTATGCCCTTGGTCCCAAGAACGCTCACTCAACATCCGCAATTGCTCCTTATATGCGGTTCTACATCTGCCGAATTCCGTACGGGACGCTGGTTTGTTCTAATTTCGGTTTGGCGCGGAAAAGATGATCACGCACTGTTCTTTCTCTTGATTGTTTCTCCGAAACTGATATAGCATCTTCTCAATCTCCAATTTGCCTTACGCCGGCTCTACGGCCTTCTTATGATTGCGCTAACAGTAATTTTGGCATCGTTGATTCTTATTGATCTTCTTAGTGCACTGCCTTTCGCCTTCTCAAAGTTCCGTAACCTCATGCGGATCAACCGCCGTTACGCGTTACGCGCCCATAATATTCAACACTGCTGCGTGTCCGAAACAGATGGGAGTGTGCTCGCTTCCATCAAAGCGCCGAAGCATTGTATGTTCCTTTTGTAGCAGCTCCGACGCAAATCTTCTTCCAATGGGTCTAAATCCCTGGAGCGTTTACCGGAAATTTCGCTTCCGCTGATGGGACTCTTGTTCATGATTCCGTTCCGAGTGTCCACACCTTTCTGTGAGTGTATGCGCCAATCAAGAAATAATACTAATCTACCATATTACAGGTATACGTTCACTCGTGGCTAAGCAATCAACGATCCAGTACTGCGTAAAGTATTTGTTGATACCAGCCCATTTCGTGGAGTTGATATTATGATATTTGTCTTCATTGAGGTCCTGCTTGCTTGCTATTGCTTGAAGAATTCGCCGCCGCAGACTGGTCATACTCTTCAAGTAGAGAGACAAAAGAACATATCTCAGGATCTAGCGCTACGATACGGAGTCGAACCGCTTGTTTTGTTATACTGTTACCATTGATTCATAGTGGCGCGGTTAGGCAACCACGAAAACGAGGCTTTGTCGATCCGTCTCGTTTCTGGACCTGAAACCAAGAAGGATACGACCTTGCCGACCCTATGGTCTGAGTTGAAGAAAGTTCCAGACGCCTCTCACTCTTTATCGATTCAACAGGCAGTTTGAGGTATGTGCGAGTTGACCATCGCTCCGGAATCGGGACCACAGATATTGTGTGTTCACATTCAGCAAAGACGAAACATGCTCTAGTAGCTCTAATGTTTTTGATACTTCCACGGTCTTTCCTGCATGTAGATCGCGAGCGAATCGCCATAAACACACATTTGGTTTTTTTGACTATTGACTTGGCTTCTTCGTGTGCAACTGAGAAAGGCCTGGGCTTGTGTCACGGCTCGCACCTCCCGCAGTCACGCTGGATAGGGTGTTCACGCCGTGGGATGCACTTCCGCTGCCCCTGGCAATACCGCCCTGCGACGATACAACAGTCTTCTGGCCCATTAGACGAGGTTCTGTAGAATTCATTGATACAGAGCATTCATATCATGATACGAGCAGTATTTGCACCGCTGTGCCCGAGTGCTCTCTCTGAACTCGCAGTAGCGAACTTTAGAGTTACTCTCGCAGTTCTTGCACTGTCGCGAAGGACAAGGATGAGATGCTTCTTAACGAGGTATAGAAAGTTGCAGCGCACCGCGTTGTCAAACTTTGGAGCATCAATCGTCCACTGATAGAACTTGGTCGTGCGATCGGGGTTGATCCAGTCATAATAGAGTTTCAAGAGATGCTTGTATTCTTCTAGAGGCATCTCCCTCAAGCTGTAGATGACTTATAACCTATTGTTCCCATTATACTGGGTAACACCATCTTTGACTTGAGCAAGGACGCGTGAAGAAAAATCTCTGATGCTCTCATTGACACCGCGAACGTCGTACCCCAACTAGTCCTTGTGCGCATTCCAGATTTTCTGGTCGAAATTCAGATCAAAATCATCAAATAAGGGATAGAAATGTCCTGTCTCATACCAGGCGCTCCTGCTTTGGGTTTGGGGATCTTTCGACCATCTGCGGGCGGCAGTTTATTTTTCAGTTTATTTGATGGAGTGATGGCCGTCAAGGCAATTTCCGTCGGCAAGGCCTTTGCGGAGCTTGAATAGAGGTATTCAAATCGAGAAGCCTGCATTCAGATACGTCGGCAGCTACTGTGACTCGCGACGGCGAGGCCCAGCGACGGTGGCGTTGTTGCACGTATTCTCTGCTAAGACCTAGTTACACAATCTGCAATACATATACCTTGTTGATGCCCGTGGTAAACTTCTCAGTACAAAATTTGAGGACTATGGTGTTGAGTGGGTGACACTGGGTGTTGGTGTGGTGAGAAAAACTAAGCTAGGTCTCGGGTGCGTATACTGGAGGACGAGGGGCTCACGTATGCTTGAACAGAGTGTAGCGATGTCCTGCATTGCTCCAGCTCATCCATACATGGGCGCTAAAATGGTGACTTCAAATTTTTGTGCTTAGTCGGCTGCTTCGGCACCTCTTGCGAGGTTTCACTTTCCGACACATCCATTTTTGGTTATGCTTTCCTACGCTATATGCCGGAGGACTGCCCCCATCACTCCATCAAATAAACTGAAAAATAAACTGCGCCATGAACTCCAATTTGAGATGGGCTAATAGAAGGTTCCAGCGGAATAGGAGATCTGCTGGATGCGGAAGCCGAAATATAGGAAATACTTTATCTGGTGTACAGGGCGGCAGTAGCAGTAGATCGACACGTTAGCGAAACGCTCCTAACGGTCAGACTCCGATATCCTCATCTCACGGTACCTTACTTCTCAGACACTCATATAGAAAGTAATCGACTTTCGGACTATTCCTGGCGTTCACTGCTCGTACTCTACACAACTTTTCCAAGTAAAAGTAGTACCCATAAATAATAAATGGATTTGTGCCATGATCCATATTGTCATTGGCGTAGATTTTATCGGAGATCGACTCCAGATTTTCGATATCGAGTGGGGTAACAACCGTGATAATACACCCCCACAATGAGCGGACTTGTGATATTACTCTCATCATCATGGCGAAAGATCTCGCATGTCTTCTATTCCAGTATCTTCTCTTCCAGCGCATGAAGGCGTATGCGGCGCGCCTACGACACCTGGCATGGGATCGAGAGGGCCTGTTGTCCGCGAAAGACCGTGGCTAATTTGGTCCGCGTCCTGACGAAGACCTGGAAGGTATCCCGATGTGACGAGAAAGATGAAAATGAGTCTCCGATCATTAGAAGAGAAGGGTCGTAGGATTCAAGGTTGCTTACTTACCAGAACCTAGTTCGATTCCACGTTATGGTATTTCGTTGATTTCCTCATTTTTGGCAGCATGATCCCTGTATGCATACACACCTTCCGCATATCTGTTCTGCGGTCCCGTCTCCATATGCTACCTTCTTATCTCGTCTTTCCGTTGCTCTAACCATCACGATTATCCAATTCCTACAGTCAGATGGCGTATCTATATCTACTCCAAGATGTGGAACAAACCCAAGGCCCAATATTATCCCCGAGGTGAAAATATGATGGTCGACATCACGAACTTATCAATTTCCTTCCGGTACAATATTTCCAGCAACCATTGATGATTCAATGAGGCTGTGTTCACTTTTCAGCACCCGGACTAGCGCTCATCAGGGTAGTATTCCATATATTCCCACACATGCTCCACCTGTCTGTTCGTCGACTCGTTATTTATAAGGCGTAGGTTTTCAATTGAATTGTTGATGTGACTACACTCGATACCTTCGGCGACTACTTCTCCCACCCTCGACTACGAGAACAGTAGATTTCATTTCCTTTATAAATAGCAGAAGCGAACAAACGTTACCCATTACGACCAAGAGCTGCTATCAATAATTGCGCAACCCCGGTCCTGGCAGGCCCCACAACTCTCCATATACGAAGGGCCAACAACAGCCATACAGCCCGACCGCCCAAACCCAGGACCAAACCCCTTTTTTTTCACACCGCAGGGCTCAGACGAACCCAAAGCGGACCTTTATCTCGTTCCTCAGACACCTAGATTACAAGAAACACCTCCCCCACGACGAATACTTATAACCACGCAAAAGTTCACGCAATTACGATATCACAGTAGTTTAGCCTAGTGACCCACTTCTTAGCGACCCACAATAGCGATACGACATACGCAGTGTAGCATGGACCCCATAAAGGGGTCAGAGACACTATAATGGATTTCATCATCATCATCACGATACCTTCGGCAATGTTTTCCTTTCAATAAGTTCGTTTTTAGCAGGTGTAAAAATGGCCTGGTACGTTTCTTTCATATCTGCTTGAGATCCGGCTTGTATATTCACTCTCAACTCCAGCACATTTACATTTCACAATAGCCTTGCAATTGTGGATAAATAGTTCTTTGATTTGTGGCGTTATTCTTTCAATGTTCAGTGGTGCATTTCAATTGAGGGCCTAGCGCCACAATCAACGATGAGACCTGGAGCGTAATAATCTCGTAGTGAAGACTTATTCCCTTTATGCTGCAATTCGGTGTTTTTATTGTGGACTCGCCTCTGCCTGCATAAAACATCCTTTATACTTCAGTCTCGTCCTTTGATGAGGCATTTACATAATTCTAGCTTCTGCACCGATGCCTTTCTGTTTCGTCCTTGATGCAGTGGGCCATCGTACCATCATACAACGACCAGAGCTGTGGCGATTTCCAGGCAAGGGTCTCGTTTTCTATCAGGAGGTCCAGCTACAGGGGCTCATCACCCCCATATCACGAGGATATTACTCTATTGCAATAGTGTTATATTATCCCGGCGAATGGTAATACTCTGTGCATGACTGTTTCTTAAGTCGTCGAATAAAAGTAACAATTCTTGGAGAGAATTATGATTTCTTTGAATGGAATCTACCGATGACCCACTGCCGCGCTCTGTTAGTAGTTCCGTGAGAGAATATATAGAATCCAATATGTAAAGCAACGTGGGTGAATATCTGATGAAATCCTACGTAGCGCGGACTTGGAAATATGCATCGGTGAAGGGATGGATATGGGAAATCAAAATGTATTCAGCAGGGAAGTTCGGCAGTGATCTCCTAGACAAGTTTCAGTGTAAGCCCCGTGATACTGATAACAACAAGATAAAGGTAGTAAATAGCGAGCTATTTAAATCTGGTAGCGACTCACGAGAAGTTACGTCCTTACGAAATATGATGCGCTGACAGGTAAGCACGTAATAAGAGTACAAAATGCGGACCGACTCCCTACATAATGCATTAATATTCGCAAGCGAAGCACGTAGTGATGGCAAGATGGATCTCCCCAAAAAGGCAGTTTGTCGCGTTCTGACCGGCACTAATCCCTGGATTTCAATTACTTGATCGCCCGTTCATTTGCCCCCCAAATGAAAGAACTGAATCCTTTGCTAATCACTGTATGAGCCGCACCCAAGGTACCAGATAAACGCGACAGTCGCGGTTAGGATGAGCAGCAACGTTCTGTGGAGAATAGACTTGGACTGTTTGAGATGTAGCCGTCCTAGAGCAGCAAGGCGCCGCCCTCCCGCCCCAGCTTATTTATCGGGTAGGTAATACATCATCTCGCATTTCTCACTTGGTGATGCGTATATAGCATTATCGCCCGCTGCCGGCTACGCCTCAGTAATATGTCTGATGCATTCAAATCCCTGCGAATACACGGACGTTGGTCAAATTACATTTTGCATTCGCAAAAACGACAATGCTTCGATCTCCGAAATGTTTCCCTCGTTGTATGTTGGAGTACGTCAGCCCTCCTTTCCTTATACATATCACAGCGAGTGTGTATAGTTGTGGTGACCTGTCTTATTACCCCTGCATTGGCGTGAGTGACAACAGTAAGACGTCCGGCTGCTTTGGTAGCGACCGCTAAGTTCCAACTATTTTCTGCCGAGTGTATCTATTGTCTTCATAATAACTACATATTGGAAAAGGTTTGTGCTTAATAAATAGTAATCCGTATTCTGGCTCACGCATCCATCTCTATGTTTATCCTCAGAAGGTAGAGTAGTCTTTCTCTTGCCGCTCGCATCTCGCTTTCCTAAAAATAAAACGATGGTGAATGAGAGGCATATCAACAAACAAGAATCTTACAGTGCGCCGGAAGTGTGATCTGATACGCTACACTTTGTGGTCTTCACGCTGCTGATTCGCGCCCACGGAAGGTCTTATTTAAAACGGCATGAGATGAGGTGCAATTTAGACTGTTAGAATGAGACTCATACAGCATCCATCTGTTTCTTTTATCGATCAGATTTTGGTGCAACGGTCGGCTGAAATTTATGTCAATAGACGCGGTATTAATGAACACTGCCTGATCAAACCTTCACGCAGGCGGTGCGATAAGCGTTCCTGTCAAGAGTATCATCGGTGTAGTATACCGTGAGGAGGACCAAACGATGCAGATGTGTGTTGCATCGCTGCTAAGATGCAGTTGTCTTCACATCGATCCATCTCAGCCGGACCATGGCGGTATTAGGTTCTTCTAAGCGCCCGTCGTAAAGATCCCTTTTGATCGGTGTGCGCTGCCAGCGGGGAGATCTCTGGATATCTACCCGATGGCTATACTGGGACACAGATTTTGCTATCGGGCACGCCTATTTCGTTCCCAAGATATCCAAAATCTCGGATTGTTCCCAAAAAATCAGGTGCTTATGTGGTGCTTTACTCCATCTAGGTGTATAGGGTAGATGATGTCCGACCGTTCTAAATACGAAGTACTCCGCACTAGTCAACGTCCATCTAGAACATCGATGTCAGCGGTCCAGCTTAATTCACAAAGGTAAATGTGCAGCCATCTCTTGACAAATTGCACCATTTATGATTGTTCTTTCGTAGTCCATCGGCGCATTTAATGTGATCCAGCTCACCTTGCTTCAGTACCCATAGAATGTGTAACCAACCGTACGGCTTAAAAAAATAGCGCATTATTAGTGAATGGACTTGAGGGAGAAAACCCTTGATCATTGTCGATGATTATGTCCGCACGATGTGTTACGAATCTCTATTATTGAGTAATATCAGCGGCAACTTTCTATCTTAATGAATATAAGCGCTCAGACAACATCATCAAGGGTGTAAAATAACTTGCACTGCTCGCAGCCGCACCTCCTCTGTCGTCTAAGCAATTCACGGAGTAGAATTCTCATGCCACCCTTTGATATTCACGTTCGTTGGAAAGCGTAGCATGGACGCTCTGAGGCAATGTGGTTGAAGGTTGACAACGTTGAACCAAGGGTGAGTGCCGACGGCAGTTGCGGGCCTTAACACGTGATACCATCCGATTTGAAATTCATACGCTGTTACTTCTGACCTCAAGCCGGTAACAACAGCAAACCCCGCTAACTTCTCTGCTCGGCAGACTTTCTCATTGTTCATGTTACCTGTCCGTAACGGCTTTTAAAAACTTATCTCCATATCGAATACTTGGAACGCTGGATGTGATGGGTGCTGGTGGGTTTTTCTCTTCTGTTTCCAACATGTTGCACTGATTTCTTTCTGTCAAGAGTCATAGGTGCTATCCGTACGTAATTACCGTGATGTTCGTGCTTGAGCACAGAACATTCAGCAGCGAATCTATTGGTAACTCGTCAATACGTGCAACACCCGTATCTTCTCATGATTGTGGCGCTTCAGCCACGCTGTTTTCGTGGGTCCCACTTCGCGCCCGAATGATATTGGCTGACTATTTCATTCAAATCTAGGGTTTTGATTATCCATGTAAATCAATGTTTCGGTCAAATTTTCATTTGCCGCTAATCATGTTAGAGAATAGCACAATCTCGCCGGAAGGTGTGACTCCCCGCGCTCTTTGCTGGGAATCTATAGGACTGATGTCTCCAATAACACAGAAGACGTAAATCATTGCTTAGCTACCGTCGTGGCTTTGCTTCGCTTATGGCACCCAGCACGCTTTGCCCGCTCAGCCCCTCCTTCGCCGGATTGTCAAAGCCATTCAGGTCCAAAGCTAGCGCTATCAGGTGAACCTGTTCCGTCCCGTCGCTACAATGGTATGTTTATCTGATTATCAGTTCACAGTGAGTAATGAGGTTTACCAAGACAAAAAGTGTGTATCTCCGATCAACAGCCGAAAGCTCGGGTTATGACCGATGCTCAAACACGCACGAAGTATGAACGGAGGAGAGGTTACTAATTCCCCTCCTCGTCGGGAAGGAAAGTATTATCACTAGTGACGAAGCTCTAACTACTGAGGAATCCCGACAAATGCATTTGCACTGCTTCAGATCAAACATTGTTTGGTCATTGCTTGATTTCATCCATTGCATCCACACCTTGTGACATATCATCCTCCTGTCGACCGTCGACAAGAGTGACCATCTTTCTGGGGGTGCGCGTACGTGTTACCTCGTTCCTCTAGTGAATCAGCTTTTTACCTCAGTTAGAATCCTCCACTACTCTACAACTGCGGCTATTTTCTGATGAGCTTTTGCACATAGAAATGCTCCCTATTTGTGGCGCTCTTATCCTGCTTGGGAATTATACCACACTGGCTTCTTGCCGCGAACATCAAAAGTTACTGATATTGTATCCTGTTACCCAGCCATCTACACTTTCCAGTATTCGAAACTCGCCGACGCTCGCTCGAAAGGGTATTCTCCTCCCCAGGATTCAACGTCCAACAAACTTTCCTTGACTGCATTCCGGAGCTCTCTCACAGCTTCACGAGCCTTTGTGTGGTCATCGACACGTCCGCCTTCAAGCTCTTCCTTCGAACTCTATAAGCTCGTGATATCAGCGTGTTCATCAACATATCCTTCCGGCCGAAGTACCTACTTGGATAGCTTGACAAATATCCGCATCGACTTCGGCGAGAATATCTGCCATCTCGGTCTCCTTGTCCCATCGAAGTCCGATGGTCGCACGGACAACTACAGCGAGTACTACCAAGCTCGCGAAGCCCAGACCGGCTCCGAAGAGGCAACGTGCACGGCGCAACGTGTCCTGAAGGTTCTCAGAAGGGTGTATATTTTCGTCATGGGCGTCTCTCTTGAAAAGAGGCCCTCGGACACTCCCGCTACTGGCACCAGATTGTTGCAACCGGACGCGCGCGGCCGCGGAGAACGTAGAGCCAATGTTCGGCAGTCCGGATCCGACGAGATTTCGGACGATTGTACGCAGGCTGTATGGCAGATCAGCGCCATTAACTGCAAGTCGAAGTGACTCGTACTGACTCGTCGACCTGCGCGTTTGCGATAAAGGTGTCTACCATCAGGTTTCTAGGAGAGCACCATCGATATCAGCTACAGCACTGTTATCATCGAGAACGATCCTTACACATGTCCCAGCGCTGGTCGGACGGTCAAAGATGCATCTGGAGCAGGCATGATATATCGTTTGAAGATGCTGCAAAATCGATGTCATTCCACTCATGGGTTAAATCATCTTATAGGTTCGACCAATGTGATGTGTCGGAGCTCTTCCTCCGGAAGGTACTATCATCTCGGTCCCCAAATGGGCTCATGATCCCGCGGCGCAATTGAGGCCAACCCGGTCAAATCTATGATCGCCGTTGATTACTGCGATGCATCTCAGAACCAAAAGTCTGCTCGACATTCTGATAACAGCTGTCTTGGAATCGGGACTATCACCCCTTTCCTACCTGTTCTTGACATCGCAATAGATATCTCCGAGGTAGACCACCCTAGCGCTTTCATATAAATACTTGTCTTGCAAAGACCCGGAATTCTCGGTCGTCGCGGAACCTCGCCTCTACTTATAACATCGACGGCTTCTTCATTCTTCTCAGCCATGGACTTCCTTCGAAACATTTCGTCTCGGTCCCTTCCAGGTTCCTCGAATATGGACCGGACTATGGCAGCTATCGAGTAACGCCTGGGGAAGTGCTTCTGTCACCAAGATCCGACAAGCGATGGCTCGTCACGTCGAATCAGGGTACACTGCTTTTGGTAATTTCTTTTCGCATCTGTTCTTGATACCCGACAGTGATCTGAGTTTGTAGACATGGTATATAACTTCATCTGATCTTTTATTGATCTCTCACACCGCCCTCCCTTTCCCCGAATATCATAGGGTGCGACTGTTCTCTACGACCCTTCATTATTGAATTGAACACATAATTTGATAGCTGACCACTACGGAAGTGCGGAGATCATATTTGTAAGGAAGTCTTCTGCACGATGGATTCATGTCTCGCTAATATCCCTCGGACAGGGTCAATTCCGACAGAAGCAGTGTTACCCGTCAGAAATAATTGGAGCGACCAAATGGTGCGTGTTCAAGACCATCACGCCTACCAGAGATGTCATCGAGGCTGCTGTGCAAGAGCGCCTACAACGGATGCAAACAGATCATGTCGACCTCCTTCAGGTATAGTTTGACCCTCTGTGTTTCAGTTTGTTACCCAACTTCTCCTTCTACAGTTCCATTGGCAAGATTACGGGAATAAGGGGTACCTTCCTACGCTTAAAATCCTTGAAGACCTTCGAAATAATGGTGTAATATCGGCGATCGGACTTTGCAATTTCGACGCTATCCATACGGATGAGATTTGTACTCAACTGGGACGAG
>NW_026848514.1:0-52214 GCF_030435595.1 Desarmillaria tabescens
CGGCCAAGGCTCCGCTTCGCTCTTGCGATTTTTGGGGGAGGAAGGGAGGCATAGGAGCGGCTGCGGGTGACTTGAGAAAGAAACTGCTCAAGAGCGAGCAAGCCAAATCGACGATCCGGAAAACTAGCACGAGAGACAGCGTCTCCTTCTCTTTCCAGGGTGCCGTCGCCCACGCCGGCTGATGGTGGTCCAGCTGAAGGCCAGCAACGACGGGTCAAGAATACGTTCTTCACGAATACCCACCTTTATGTTTCGCTGCGACTACTCGAGGTACGTTGGTCAGACATTTCTGTCCCGCAGCTTCTGATACTATTGTCGTGATAGGTGATGTATACGCGTCTTTTAAAGTTCCGAAACATCTCGAACCAGCTTGCGACGGAGGGGCCACAAAGTAAAGCTCCCCTCATTGTTACTGGACTTTCACCTCAGGCTACCGCTTTCATCGAGAGCATGGGCGATCCTAATGCGAATGCGAGCCACTTTTACGAGTTGATGCTCGAATCTTGCGAACGCGTGTTTGATAACGAAGTGGAGCAGGCAGCGTTTGAGGAACAGATGCGGCTTATGTTTGGAGTCAAGGTGCGTCTTCTTCACTCATTAGGATTCGACGGTATGGCTGATAACTACCCTTCAGGAAGCCTAGAAGATCTTTACCAACGACAAGCTAATCGGATCGATTATCAAGCAGGTAAGAGCTGTTTCTCGATGATGATATGTGTTTTACGTGTCCGACAGGTTCAAGTAATCCTCGCCGACTCCAAGAGTCAAGAGCTGCTAGAAACTCTGAAGCGAGACCGAAGTATTCCTTCATTCACGACGCAAGACTACCTAAATAGTCAGCATAACGCTGAAAAGGTGCTTGGGCCGGACGAGAATCTGTTCCGTATCGACTGGGTAGGTTCTTTCAGCTCTTTTAGATTGTAATATGGAATTGACGCGATGGGATCAGCTGCCGGAATCTAAGAAGATAACGATGCAGTTAATTGGGAAGGATGATTCAGAGGTATTGACTGGGTGATGGCAGGCGTACACTAAATCCTATGCTCAGGTGAGCTATGATTATTTCTTTAATCGCTGTCTATGATCCTCACCTTGCTAAACAGACTGGTCCGACCACCGATGTTCACCAAACGAAGATCAGGCGACCGTTCCTACGAAAGTGAGTTCAGCCTCTCCTTGAAACATGTCGGTTGCTCACTCGTTCTTTACTAGAAATCTACCGACGACTATTCCAACCGAAGCAAACATCAAGACAAGTGACGGCTTGAAGATCAAAGTGTGCGTTCGTACATACCGTCTGTTCTTCGTGTCGGATTCGGAGGATTATTTGCCAATCTTCATACCCTCTTCTGATAGTTCGAGACCGTTGACCCAAGCCTACCTTAAGAAATGGCGCGAGTGGTTGGGGGACATTGACGTCAGGGAAAAGGTGTGCTTTCGCCTCGTTTCTCAAGGTCGGGTGTATACTGACACTTGAAACGCAGAGAAAGGAGGAGAACGCGTACCATGAGAGAGAGAGAGAAATAATAATACAAGAGACGGAAGGACTCCGGCGAGAGGTAGAAGCAGATAGGCAAGAGACTGAAAGGAGAAGATAGAGATACAACTGATGATCGCAAGGGAGAAGGAGGAAACAAGAAGGTTGCAGAAGGAAATTGACGACTCCGAACGGGAGCTGGCATTGCGTATGGACCGGTCGTCCTCTTCGCGGCCTAGCGTGATTTGATAACACTCGTTCTCTCCAAGTTTCCACCTCGTTTTGTTATCCCACCGCATGCTCTTGCCTTTGTTTCGGTTAATCATGTCGCTATTCTGGTTCCTAGTGTTCCTTTCTTGCACGTTTTTTGTTGTGATAGTATCTGTGTATGTACTTCCTGATCCATGTTTTCGAGCCCGAGTTTATCTGCTTTCGCATGAAATACTCCTGTGCAACAACCAATCATCTTTATGGTCAAAGTTGAGACTCATAATCATTGTTATATGAGCTCTGCAAAGTATCTGATAAACGGCTTGCCAGGCTAATCCTTTGCTCAAACCTGATAGAGACCAGTAAACGATTTTACATTCTTTATATCATTTATTTCAGAAAATAATACATACGACACATCGATACGAGAAAATAACATGAAGATGCGGTACCGTAGTTGCTAGAAACAAAGGGAACAAGAGGCAGAGTAACGGAGTAACATAGACAACGCATCGAGAACCAAGAATCAATGGGCTCATCAGAACTCGACATCTGATTCGGGCTCGCGTTCAATAAACGACAGTACATCAGCCAGAAATGGTCAAGAGGATAGGAGATCATGGTGGTGGGGAAGTGTGACTGGTCTTCATCTCCCCATCATGATCAAACCGCGCGCGCGTCCTCTCCATATGCGCATACACGAAGACTTTCTGTTCCCAAAACGCAGTCCCCCTTCGCCTCATTACTAGTTTTCTCAAGCATCAACATAATCCTGATGCGGGCGTGCACTCGTTTGGTCGGGTTTTTCCTTGGAGCCGTACCGATATAGCTCGCAAGATGAAGGGAAGCGGAGATGGAGGGAGTAGAGCACGGAGGGATCAGTGGAATGAGCATGGGACGTAGGCGGATGGGAAGGAAAGGGTACGGTGTGCGGCCTTACACGACTAGAGAGACAAGAAACCAACCTCGCACTGTTAGTCTTGCACAATGCAGTGTCGATTCCAACAGCCAACAAGCACCTCGCCGTATCGTCGAGTGCTTGCATCGGAAGGGGACGTGGACCCGACTCTTTGGACGAGGGAGCCGAACTATATCCATGTTCAGTAGAGCCGTCGGTCTTTCCACTGACTATCCCAGCCCCAGGCATTCAGACTCGCGTACACCATCCCAGGTCTGAGAGCCCAGGCCCCAATCCTCCTCAGCTTATCCCTCCCTTCCTGGGTATTCAGAAATCGACATGAGGGATTCGACTTGAGAGGCGTGCGGCAGTGTGGCTGGGGAGGGTAGTCGTCTGTTTGGAGGGTGGAAGGGGTGCACTCAAGGTCTACCCACCCTGACCCAAACCCTCTCGCCTCCAACCCTCCTGACCGATATGCCGGCAGAAACACATCCGCCTCCTATCAAAGCTCTCCCTCTCATCCTGTATCCAAATCCAGTTGCGTGGTGCGCTCGCCTCGAGAACGAAGAGGATGTCCGCAAGTGAAGGAAGCAAGCAGCAGTGGAGATCCATGGTAGCGATCCTGTGACTGACAGGTCCAAGTGACCTGCTAGTGAAAATGGCGCTCGTGAGACGGTGAGAGTATTGTCAGATTCCAGCGACATCGTGTGCTAGGATGGCAGTCGGTATGCGCGTCGAAGGCATTCTTCTCGGCGACATCAAGGTCACTAGTGAATTTGTCGGGCGTTACCGTATTTGGGAATTACACTAGTCGCATCTAGGGTTCCAACTCTACAAGAATTCTAGACAGCTTCCTCCCCGTCAAGCTTGAAGCTGGAAGAACACCAGTGGCGCCAGACGATAGCTGGTTTGTCAATTCGAAGCCATTGGTGGTCACGTCTGTGACTTCAACAGTTTCTCTCTATTGCGTGTATTAAGAGTGAGGTACCATAGAAGCATGGGTAGTGGACGTAGATGACGTTCCCGCCATCGAAGGGGTGTGTTTTCTCCATTTCGATCGTCTTGTTGCCTGGTATTGCAGCGTCACCAAAGTCGACGCTACCGGTTCCAGCCATAGGGCATCACGAGCTCAGCCAGGGCTGCTGCAAATTCCCACAGTATCGTTGTCCACGGCATTGTGTAACCCATTCATCGACGGTTGATACCTAAGTTTCCTCTTCTGAAGAATTGGATGACACTGCAGCACGGTGAGCAGAATCTCGTCAGCGCGAATCAGATACGTACCAGCATGACCAGCAGGTGTAATTCTTCGTCTTCGGTGGAGGAATCATCCTGGAAGGCAGCAAAGGTGATCACCCTTGCCGTATTGGACACCGTGATAGTTGAGGGTCAAGGTCACATTACCCTGTCCCGCTCTTTGCCGCCGACTACCATGACGTCCAATGGCAGCATCTCCTCCTTCGTAGATCGACGCCGTCGTCTGACAGCAGTCAGAACCGATATCGATATAAGCCACTTTCACTGCAGCAAAATAAACACCTCTCTTGATTCCAACGCTAGTCCTCACCAATGCCACTGAGCTTGCATCAGAAGGGTTCAAGGCGATTTCGATGGAATTATCATGAATAGTACAGGCTCATGAGAGGATTGAGATAAGGCGAGCGTACAGGGTACAGGGAAGACGGTACGTGTCGTATCCAGTTACCAAAAATCCTGTACTCACCTTCAGCGAAAGAATTTCCCTTTTATGTTGTCGGGAAGGCTACTGCCTCGGCACTACGTTCCATCATGCTCAACGCCGACATCCGTGAAAAGCTTCTGGGACAGTCGAGTACCTCGCCAATTTGCTCACAGAACAACCCCTCCTACAAGATTACTGTATCTTATTGGCAACTAGAATCGTAACACCATTCCTAGCATCCTTAGCGGTACAGGAATTTCTCTGTATCCTCTCAAGGTACATGAGACCCAAGGAAGCTCTACTCTCTCGCAGCATTTGAAGGATATCATACCCGAAGGCCTGATTGCACCATGATATCGTGTTCTTCGCAATGTCGGCCGCTGAATCTGTTCTACCGTTTCTGAACAAACTGTTCGGCCTTGAATCTGTGAAGATTATCGCCATTGGACCGAAAATAGCGATGTTATTGTGCTAGACCCTGGAGCTTCGTATGGATGCCATCCCTGCTGGACCGTCGCCATAGGAGTTGCAGGGTGTCATCGTAGTGTTGGGAATAGATGTCGGCAGGGAAAATGAACGTAGTGGTTGTGGCTCGAACGAAGGTATATTCCAGTGTAAATATGCAGGAGATGGTAGTACGAAGCCAAGTTGTGGCCGTGATCAGTACAAAAATCAAAATAAAGTAAAACAAAAAAACGGCGTAGCCATTAGCCTGGTGGCTGTGAAACCACAATCCTCAACACTCCCACTGTTTCACAGACACCATAGCATAGAAAGGTAGAAAGAAAGGAAGAAGATTAAAAGACATATGAAGATATGAAATGGCTGGAAGCTCCCACTGAAATGATACTCCTACTGAATCTGTAGCCCATAAATATCTCCTACAATGCCAGTACTTCATTGTGCGAAATATAAGCAGAAAGCGCTTGAGCCATATTGGCATTGGCCATAGTGGGAATTTGGTTGAACGGGAACATTCCACATTCATTCTTGAAGTGGCCCTTCTGTCCCAATTCTGTCCACACGTGTGGCAAGTGATGGTGGAACAATCAATTGGTGCACAACGAGCAGAAGCAAGAAGTGCTTGGTCTGATGCCATCAATGAGGAGCTCGAAATGGCAGTAGCATGATCATGCTCTTCCTTCTGGCGGACTTCCTCGTTGAAGATGCACGAGATAACATACTCGAGTTTGTTGTGGCTGGGGTGAGAATCGAGCGCAATGATAAGGGATTTGTATGACAAGGGAAGGGTTTCCATGGTGATGGTGATGACTTGGCAATCTGAGCAATCCTCTCCCAGCAACTTGAGCTTGTTGACTGTGCTCTGGATCATCCCGATGTGGTCCTGCAAACTGACTCCTTCCTCAGCCTTCTTCATCCTAAACAACTGCCTCCATGTTGCAACAATGCTACCCAGACCTGTCATGGTGTGGTATTGCTCAAGGGCATCCCAGGCCATCTTAGAGGTGGTAGCAGGGTGAGTAAGGTGGTACTGGGACTTGTGAACATTGCCGACAATGGTAGCCAGCACTTCCTCATCCTTCCTAACTCATGCCTTCACTGTAACATGATTGGGAGATTCAAGGGGCTTGGGGTCATTCTCATTGACAATGTTCCAAAGCCTCTTCTTGATGAGCTGGAGCTTCTGAGCATAAGCCCAGTCATAGTAATTGGTGTTGTCGAGTTTCTTGACATCATATTTTGAATCAGAAGGCATTGCAATGATAATGATGAGAACAATATAGAATAAAGCACAGATAAGCATGAAAATGGCATGGTTTTAGGCATGAAATGGCACAAGACACAAGGCACAAGAGTCAAGGCTGTGGATCTACTGATGGCAAGAACGATGAGGTGAGGGCAATGATATGATAGGGGTCAAGTGAATGTGAATCTGGAAGTCAGAGGGGCATGGGGCCCATAACCTGTTGGGAATAGATGTTGGCAGGGAAAATGAACGTAGTGGTTGTGGCTTGAACAAAGGTATATTCCAGTGTAAATACGCAGGAGATGGTAGTACAAAGCCAAGTTGTGATCGTGATCAGTACAAAAATCAAAATAAAGTAAAACAAAAAAAACAGCATAGCCATTAGTCTGGTGGCTGTGAAACCACAATCCTCAACATGTAGATGCGGACTCATCGCCTTGATCCTCATTGCTGTTGTGCTCTTGGCTTATCATATCAATAATGCAGAATCATCTTGCAAGGTAGGAATTCAAGCTTCATGCCTCATCAGAGAGACGGCCTTACTCATATATCAGATAGAATTCTTTCTTAATGCTGCTATTCCTCCTGTGCAGGACCTATGGTGTTTGTCACTTTAAAGACCATCTCAAGTGCTATCTTTTATGCTTATTTTCCTTTTTCACTGGTAATACATCCATATATACCAGGTATACACCTCATTTCCTCATCTACAGGAAACTTGTGGTCTGCTAATTTTGTTTTGCTATATTGGTGAGACCTGCATGTTACTATGGAAGCTATCAGGAGCCTCCTTCTGATGCTCTGCCTCAGGCAAGGTCACACCACACTGATTGCTGCCACTGGGAAAGAATTTGCCCTTTATTAACTGATCGCCAACCATTCCTTTCTAAATCCCATGCAACAATCTTTGAGACAAATAATATCAATTTGAGATCTCAAGATCTCAGGCATGATCCAAATGACAGAGCACCTCCATGATGATTTTGGTAAGTATCTGCAAGCATTCAGGTGGAAGTATTGCCCTAAAGACAAGCTCCTTGTACATACTAGTGGGCATGCTAATAGTATATCATCTGAGCAAGTGGAACCCTGCTTTAGCTCATTTTAAATGCCACAACAGGTAGTGCTGATACATTGAATCATCATAGTAGGGTCCATTTGTGATGATGTATCAGCATTTATGATTCTTGGAAATGATGTACTAGCATGTCTTCGGGAAAATATATCAGTTTTTGCATTATTTTGGTGTCTAACTCAGATGCATCCTTAAATAAATAGTTGCTTATGCACCCACAGTAGTGATAGTACAGATAGAACTGTCCATGAATTATGGAGGGCTAGCACCTAGTGAGACCTGAGGGAAAGGTACAATCATAACATAAGAGGAGGCATTTGCAATATGCAGACAGTACCATAGAGGCTACATATGGGTTTACCAATGCATTCATGATGTTATGAGTCTTACAACCTCTTGTTTGTTGCTGGACAGCAGACAATATCATCAGAGGAACATTGATACCCCTTTGGTTGTGGATGGGAATGCCTCACCAATGATAACACCATTCACAAAACTGAAAATTGATTATTGGTTAAATCTTGCATTTCATTGCAATTACATTATACATTAAAGTTGGATTTCAGTAAGTACTTTTCCTTTTCCTAGTCACAAAAAATGCCTCCATTGATAGACACCTAGTAAGGTAATAGAGTGAGTTTCTGAAGTATATTACATTAGAGCACATGGATCATACTGATTGACCTGGCCAAGGACTGAATCTCCAAGGTTAGGAAGAACCAGAATGGTACAAAAAATTTGTACCTGTAATGAAGCTGGCCTCCTTAGATGCGAGATATGATACCAAGTTGGCAATATCAGTGGGTGTCCTATTTCTTCCTACATTGCTCCATTCTCTTACATCTTCATAGTATTGTTCCAGATTACTGGGATTGATAGCACTGGCAATGCTGGCACCTCAGGTTGACAGTTAGTGTATGAATAAGCCATAGAAGAGGAAAGAGCATACTCATGTCAGTTTCAATATAACCTGGTATGCACCATAATTAATGTGATTAATACATGTAATGTAGACATGCCTGGAGCATAAGCATTAACAGTGATACCATATTTACTGAACTTATGAGCTAATCATGTTGAGAATGAGTATAATGTTCTTTTTAAGTTGATGGAGTATGTTACGGGTTATTCATTTTCTTTTTATTTTCTTTTTCTTTTCTTTCTCTCTCATGCAATCGTGCTTACTCATATGCTTCTTACCATTTAACCGAGACTCTCACAGTACTATTTTTAATGTATCAACTTGTATTTAAGTAGTAGCCTTCGCTGGCCTAAACCCCAGCTTCGGCTAAGGTCTAATCTACCCAAGTCTAACTCCGTGTTTCATGACTATCTAAGTCCTCAATCAACTTCTCTCTTTGACTTTGACCTGCTAGTGTATCGTCCACCGAAGTGTGAGTGGCGATCCTAGTTTGATCTAAGTTGATTTAGTTGGTTGTTGACATTTAGCCAAAGCTCGTCCATATGTTGCCCAGCGCCACGTCAGAGAACGAACGCTGCCCAACGACTTTAACTGCTTATACACACATTGCTTGACCAGAGAGATATCCATTATGCGTTTACGAGGACAGTTTTGTGACTGTTAGTGTACTACAGGAGGACTGACAGAAAGGCACACACACCTAAACTGTTACTATACCCATACTTTGTCTGGCTCCTCACCTTAACAGTAGTAATACTGTTAATCCTGATGAGCACAACCCGTTCCCCATCATCGGACTCTATCAGCATCCATCCTTGGATGTCTGACCCCGAAGCTGACATCCTCCTCATCATCACCGTTCTCATTACACTCACCATCCTTGCTATCCGACTACTCGTATGCCACTTGCTGAACTGCTTCCTGCTGTTGCAGTAGCTTTTGGACTATTGGCAGGAGCACTCCTAGCAATTGCCCTCAGGCAGTTATACAGGTGCTGCATCCAGCGTTGAAGGGTGCGACTTCCATTCCATTACATCCCACATCTCCCTATCCCATACCCGGTAAACCCTTACCTACACATTCTGACACTACATGATGGATGACCCATCACACCCAGAGGAACCTCCGTCGACATCACAGACGTATGAGGAATCGATCTCGGAGACAACAATGTCCCAATTCCAGGGATCCTTGACCTCCCTCCCATTGGAAGAGAAGAGGGAGGGGCTGTGGACCAGGGCGAAGAAGGCGATGCCCTCAGCGATTTCGAAAGGATCTGGCTCCAAGACCTCCTCGACGGCGTCACGACGGAAGAAGGGAATGACCCCTATTCCAGAAGCAAGTACCTCGCCGTGGAGGCAGACACCAGAGAGTACTTCTGCGGAGACGACCTTGCGGAGGATAGCGGAGAGCTTGGCCTTGGGGCCTCTGCCGCAACTACCACCAGTCCAGCTGCCACAGACCCCTATGATGGAAGAATTGCACCAGGCGGCGGAAGAGAGTGGCAGGGGATCCCTGTGGCATGGTACCCCCACACAATTTGGGTCTTCGCCCAGGAAGAAACTCCTGTGGCCGGAGTATCGGCCGAAACCCCCAGGCCTGAGGACACCCCAGTCCCGAGGACCATTGCCCTCCCTGCCAAAACTGAGCAGCATATCTGGGACACCATTGAGTCGTACAACCCAGACACTCACCCTGATACCTCTACAGGAGGTGCCTCCACCGACAAACTCTCCAGAGTCCCCGCTTTCACCCCATCAGTTGCACCAAGGGCGTTTGCTGCCCCCCTCCCCTTCAATCAGTGACCCTGGACTGAAGAGTACAACGCGCTTGTCGAGTCCAACTTTGACGTTCGAACTGCCCAGCTCACCCCAGATGGAGTGGCCAGAATGGACAGAGCAAGAACGAGCAGTGCATGCACCCGAAATGCTGAGCGCTGTGCCATACAAGACCTCAAATACCTCCCCCTCGAACCCGACGCTACGGATGACGAGGCCTGACAAAGGATTGGAGCTGCAGAGCTTCAATTCCATGAGGCCTTACAAAGGACCTCCGACGACGTATACCGGGAAGAAGCGAGGTTCCGTTTCCTCTGTGAAGTCTTCGATGAAGACTGCTCCAACTTGGCTGAGTGGAGGAGGGGGCAAGCACTTAGAGAAAGACAACAGCGAGAACGCAGAGAGCCAACATGGTCAACCCGGGTGAGCAGGCAGTGGGATGCCGAGGAGACCGCCCAATTCCGCGATCGCAAGCGAAGTGATGAGGCAGGTGAGGGCAGTTCTCACTAGGTCAGTACAAACTGTACTGGCCATACTGGTGTTTCTGGAATGGGAAGCACTATACGAGATCATGGCAGAAGATATGGTACAGGACCCCCAGTGGCTTATCACGGAAGCAGGGGAGGATTACATCGACACCAGGTACACAGGAGACGTGTACCTGATGAGGAACATCTTGGAGGTCGACACTTGGCACAGGGCCGCTCGAGTATGGAATATATGCAACCCCGACAACCCACAACCGGGGTGCGCTCCATACAGGCGGCCGACACCAATGCCGCATCCACTAGAAACCATGAAGTTTGCAGCTGCAGGGGGAGGCGGAGAGACCGACTACGGAGAAGGAGAGGCCGGGCCATCCAACCTTGACAAGGGAAAGGGATCGATGGTGCTGCCCCAAACACCTAAGCCACCGCCAGGAGGCCCGCCTCCCATGCTGCCTAGACCAGGGGGATATCCATCCCCGGGGCATAATCCATGCTTAAGGTCATTGCCGCAACCCCCAAATCCACCAGTTCCACCTACGCCCCCTTCACCGCTGGACCCTATACCTCTGTATCAGCTAGCCCTGGGAGCAGTAAACAACCCCTGGAATGACATAAAACCTAAACTTATCATGCAACCAGAATACTTCACCGGGGTATCATTGGACATTACCCGGTTCCTTCACCATTGCGAGTTATACTTCCAGGTTTTCCCCATGTACTACACCCTCAACACGGCTGGGCAGAACCCCTATCAAATTATGTTTGCCCAGTCCTATTTATGTGGAAATGTGCAGAAGTGGTGGACCGACCAATACTATCGATACCATGACGAACAAGGGCATTGGAGATTACCCTCGTGGTTCGAATTTACAAATGATCTCACAGTTCAGTTCCAAGAAGTCGCTGAAATAGCCATCTGGAAGCAGGAGTGGAAGAAGCTCCGACAAGCGGACTTCAAGTCAGCGATGGAGTTCTTCGTGAAGTTCGAAGAGCTCGCCCACAAGTGCGAGGAGTTCAGCGACGAGAAGCAGATGTTCGAAGCCGTGGAAGCCGCAGTACAACCCACGGTTCAAAACACGATCATGCATGGGGACAATGCGTGACCCACCATGTATGCTGAATGGAAGTGGTGGATCGAAAGGATCGACGCCAACTATCGCTACAGCATAGCCCAGCAGCAAGGGAATAAGCCCTCCCCGAACCCTAACAGTGGTTCAGGTAGAGGCAGCCAAAATCAGCCCTCTGCGAAGGCAGGAGCTTCGGGAGGTTCTAGCAATAAGAAGGATGCCACGGGGGTGACATATGGTGGGGCCAGACAGCTGATGGAGATCGACAAGCTCCGAAGTGAGAAGAGGTGCTTTAAGTGTGGAAATACCGGGTGGAGCCGGGACCATAAATGTCCTACAGACAAATCAAAGTGGATCCCTGTCAAACTTCCCCCTCGCAAAAAGATCCCCGCACAGCATCTATGACAGTTACTCGTGGAAGCAGAAAAAGAGGAGAATGGAAAGGACACAAAGATTGAGGAGGTCAAAGATGATAAGTCGTCAAAAGACGAGCCAGCATCGCACTAAGCGATTCCATGACATTGTCATGAATTCACCCCTATTTTTCGCTTATCTTATCTTATCATGGTATCTTATTGCGGCAAGTCAGCAACTTGTCATTCAACTCTCGTCATCATTCCTCGTACCTGATCTGCATCATTCATGACCCGCTCGGTCACATGCCCACACCGCATTATCTCATGCCATGGACCACATCACGGGGACTCTGTCATGGGCTCTGCAGCCACACATCAAAGGAGGCAGCATCACACGGACGTTGCCCTTCTTATTCGCAAGAGCGCTTCTAGCATCATCACGCTCATACCGCATCATCGGAGCATTGCCACAACACAACCATCAGTTCCATCTGATTGGTCCCTGGATCCACTGCTCACATGCATGATCCGTCTGATGGCCCATAGGTCCGATCACACTCTATGGGCCTGACCCTCCTTCACCCAGTCATGCTTCTTTAGGTCAACTCTGATCACATCCTAGGATGGACAGGCCGTCACGTACACTCCTCAGAAGACCGCGCCCTATGGACACTAGTCTTCTTACTCACCAGGGGACTTCTCCTATACCAAGTACCATACGATACAGAGGACATAGAAGACAGCACTGCATTGGGGCAGCATGCACTGAGACATAGGAGCAGTACATACTAGTAGATACTACGATGTATTTAAATGAGCCTTGCTGTGGTCTTACACCCCAGCTTCGGCTAAAGTTATACACTCCTAACTTTTCACGCAGAAACTCCCTGTTTCGTGCCTAAGAACTATCATCCTTAACCTAGTGATTGCAACGCCCTCTTCACAATTGAATCACCGAACACGAGTGACAGTTTAGAGGCAAACGTTGTTCAATCCAAGTTAGTGCGTTACAATTAGCTGAAGCTTGTATTAATACCCTCATCGTTGTTCAACGATGGTGACCATATTGTCTTGCTTGATTGCTGTCACAAACTCGCCAGCAACAACACTTCTATAAACCCATACCCTCGAGAGTACCGACCTCCACAAAGTGGGCAAAGTAATGGGCTCTATCTCCACTGCCCTTGTCGTTTTCATTAATAGAACAACCACAGCATTCGGAGCACTACAATAAAGGAATCCTTGTCATTATACGACGGGTCCTTGGGGTTGCTCACCCCTACAGAAATACTTCATACCTTATCATTGTTCAACAACGGTGACTGTATGAAACCAATAAGCTCCACCATTTGTCACATCCCGGAAACCCTTACATCCTTAATAAAGCACCCCTTGTACCGCAGTGCTCGATCCTATCCACAAACACGAGATGGATCAACTCCCATTCGCCCTAACACCGGAGATGACCTCCAGACCCAACACTCTGGAAGCCTACAATTTGCAGGAGGATACTGGGAGGATATCAAGGGATCCTGGGATAATGGAAACACCGCTGATGGAACGGAGTGGCAAAGAACCACCTTCGAAGGAATCGACAACTCTTTCCTCCCTACCCGAGGAGTTGATCGAGAAGGTGGACAAACCACAATTGAGAAAGCAGATGCAGGAGGACATCAAAGAGATGAATCTCCAGAGTCATTTGGAAAGGCCGGACCAATGCTCCATGCCTCAGAGCTTGACGGGAGAATCTACTCCTCCACCGGAACTCCAAGAGAGGCATGGGGAGTCCACACTGAGTCAGGAGATCATTTACCAGACTCATACCTCAAGGAAGACATCTCCAGTTGGAGCCCAGACACCGGCTCCTCCTATGAGACAGAAGTCATCCGGCTCGAATCCGAAGTTGCCTCAAAGAGGTCCGCTTGCCTCTGTAGCCGGGTATATCAATGGTATCACCAAATCACTCTACAACTCGCATGAAGAATCCATCAATTGGCCAGGGAAGAAAGAGGAGTGGCTGAGGAAAAAGGGATACTGGATTGGGGATCGCTCTTTCCAGTGGATTCCTGGATCACCCCTGAAGAGGGATCCTGGGACCTACCCCCCATGCACTCCGACTCAACCGCCGACGACACCTGGCACTCAGTTGCTGGAGACGGATGGGAATCCCCCTGGCCAGACACCTCGTATGAGGCCATATGGCCCAATCCCATGGCTCGAACGGCCATCAATGAAGACTTATGGGACTCACTTCCCACCCCTGTATTCCTGGGAAGGGAATACCGAACCATCCCGAAAGAAGAAGAAGAAAGTGAAGACAGCAATACCTCCACCGACACCTCCTCTGACACAGACGAAACCATCCATGTCTTTGGTGCTGAATTTCAGCACTGAAGACATCTTCAATACCAAGAAACCGGGGGGAGACGGGACCCAACCACACCTACCATCTGAGGTGTTTTGGACCACATCTCTGGACCCTGAACTAGGAAAGAGGGACCCCTCTCTTTCCCAATACAGAGGCACATCACGCCCTGAAGAAATAAATGAAGAAATGGATATGGACCGCCTCAAGAGAGAACGAAGGTGCTTCTGATGTGGAAACACTGGGCATTTTGTTTGACACAACAAGTGTTCTCCCGACAAATCGAAATGGCATAAGATAAAAAGGCAAAAGCCGACAGCAGCACCATTTCATCGATGCCCAAGAACCACATTAGAAGAAGATTGGGAGCAGGAATTCATAGAGGAGCGATGTCTCTGCTGTGGATTCCATGGACATACTAGATGGGATAACAAATGCCTATCTGACAGGTCCCAATGGCACTCTGCTTGAAAAGCAGAGCAAAGACCCCTCGACAACAAGCACTGAGGGAAAGGCGTCGACAAAGGACTAGGCATGTCTACCTAGGTCAACCAGAACTAGCGCATTTTCAGCAAAGAGAAAGGAGTCAATGACAGACCAGGCGATATGCCCTTGTATAACAGGACTCAAATTTCTTTTAGGTAAAACCCTACTCAGTGAATTGTTACTCAAAAATTATATTGGTAGGAACTTGGATGGACAATAAATCCCTTTTGTTCTAAGAAAATAGGAAAGGAGAAAACCTTTAAAAACAAAAGCATCAAAGATCCTAGGGTTTAAATGAACCCTACATTCGGATCGCATGAAACTGCCAGGCCACTACAGATATGTTGTGCATCCAAAGCGACAAACCTGAAGAGCCACAGGCTCTATATCACTGTTGACATGCTGTGCATCGGAAGTGACAAACCAACAAAGAGGAAAGGGATAGCCCCTTGGTCAAAAGACCAAAAATCTCTAGGAACCAGCCATAGGTCTGGATCCGACCTGATAACTGTCGGGACAGAGGGAAATTCCAGCCAGCCTACTGAGAACGGAGAGACTGACCTCCGCCATAGAGGATGCTGGATTCCCAGACTGCAGGACTGATCAACCTCGAAAGGTTGACAGTCAAAAGCTATGACCGATCTGGTCAGCTCGACAAAGAGCCATCCATGCAAGTTGGAACCTCCACGAATGGAGAAGAGGCAGTGCACCACTACAAACAGAACTTTGGCCAACTCGCCCAAGTAAAGGAATCAGTGAAGCGTAGGAGCAACATCTCAACGTCATCTGCCATAATGTCAAAAAGAGATGACTCCCCCACTAAACCTTCACGGCGAGGTACACCGAGCAAACCCACAGAACATCATTACAGACAGATCTGGAATGGCAGTGTGGGTCTAAAACAGGATTATTCGCATCAACTATAACCTGCTTAATCACATGGATCACACCGCATCATCATCACACCTGTCTGATGATCTGCTTGATGGCCCATAGATCTGATCATACTTCTATGGGCCTGACCCTCTTCTATCGAGTCACGCTTCTTAGAAGCTGACTGTGGCACATCCAGTAGGATGCGGCAACAAAGTTGTATACATTGGGATGCCTCTCGAATACTAACAAAACCAAACCGGAAGGAAGCAATATGCTAGAACACAAAAAGAGGATCCCTCAAATGACACAAACACTTCCAATCCTACCGGATGACATGGAGTATGAGGGATTTCCTCCATCAATACAACGACTGTATCGGCAGTGAACCCCACTAGGCACAACTCGTGCGCAACTCCAGAAATGAGCAAGCGAACCGCTGCTGCTGGCGGTGGTGGATCAAGAACGAGTAGGCCCCTCTGTGATGGCGGGGAACCCCTCAGAAAAGTGGAGGCCCATGCCGCAGGGACAATGGAGGCCTGCAGTGTAATAGAGCTACCGGATGAAGGTAAGGCAGTAACCTCCATTGTCCCCAGAAGCAGGACTGACACCCCAGCTCAGATCAAGCTCCCAGCGGGGGAGAAGAAATTGCCTGATGCAGGGAAAGTTCCAGATACACTGGAGAGCCCCTCGCGCCAGGATCAGACTGTGCCCAGTCGCCCTGGTGAAGATCGGTCGACAACCCGGGCTGCCGCTCCTACCCCAATTGTAGCAATGGCTCGCGTTGGAAAAGCAGCTGAGGTGAGGAATCAGGGGAATCCTACAGGACCCCCTGATGAGCCAACATGTGTGCCCCCATGAAGGGTTACCGATCTACCCATTGGGGTAAAGGACAAGGGTGAGGACCTTTCGAACAAGACCTCGCAGGGCAAAAGCCATACTGCTCGAGGTGAAGACCTCTCAAGCGACCAAATCCCGCATAGGGCCCATGGAGGCCTGATGACCAACTGCCGTCGAGAAACTAATCAAAGCCAGGTAACTATCGTTGAAATACCTAATGACGAGAAGTACTGGAAAATGAACACCAACTCAAAATCTAGTTGGTGCTCATTTTCCAAGGCTCTTCATTAATTGCAGTGATCCACAGAGTTTACAGGACTCTTAAAAACCCGGACTGTGTGGGCCATCCCTGAGTGAAAAAGACCTTAGTAGCACAAGCGAACAGGCAGGAAACTAAGTAACTGCAGAAGCACAACGGGCCACAAGTCCTGCAGCGAACAGTGACAGGGGGAAGTCCCCAATGCCGAAAGAGGGAAACCTTGAGTACTCATCAGAGGAGTACCCTTTGGACTCAAGAAGTTCTGGTTAAACTCATCCAAGAGGAGGAACTCATGAAGCGTAGAGTAATGCTCAAACTCTATAACCCCCTGTTAAAAACAGTAACCGACACTCTGCTCATGACTGTTAAACAGGCAGAAAAGAGGAGAGGCGACTCACTCATGAGACCTTCCTGATGAGAAAGACCACATGTGCTCTATACACCAATGTGGACATGAAGGGCCATGTGCCTCAAAAATAAGGTCGCAAAACCTATTTACAATGGATATACCCTGGATAGGCAGGAAAGCTAGGTGATTAATGCACAGCCTAAACAATCTACCGTTGAAGGAAATCCATTGAAATCCTATCCTGACTGACTGACCAGTGGACCCGCAAAACGTGAAAATCAGAACTCACATATGAAGTGGTCTATACCCCACGGTCATCGGTTAGCATGAATAGTACTCAAAAAGGGAGTTATAATAACTACCTTGAATGGATCATACCACTGCTGTATAGGTGCAGCACCGAAGGATTCGGGATCATAACCGATCATCCCGATCCCCTGCATTCCTAACCTCGACAAGCTTTGGAACGTAGCAAACCGATAAACGACACCAAAGTCCCTGGCTAAAGAGCCCTGCTAAAGGATTGGTTGGCGGCACACTCCTAACATCTGAGTCACTGAATATCAGTACCAGACTGGAGCCCTACATGAGAACAAACAACCTTAGCATGTGCCATAGTCAAAACTTCAAAATGCCACCTCGTTAACTACACCCCAAAGAACAGTCAACAAACAATAAATCCCTTTCGTTCAGAAATACAGGAAAGGAAGAAAACCTTTAAAAACAGTGGTTACGAATTATAGAGGAGGAGAAAACCTTCGAACAAATCAAATGGTTAAACCAGAAGATTCCACTGTGACAAGAAAGATGAATCATCGTTAAATGTCGAGGAACCTTCCAGGATAACCAAGTCAAAGGATGATAAATCCCTTTCATCCCGATCAATAGGGGAAGGACAAAACCTTCACAAAAAATCAACTATCGCTGACTGAGAACAGTCAACCACTATATTATGACTGGATGCCCCATATCGGCCTCCAACTAATTAACCAGAGTTATTGGATCCCCATTCTATGGGTACTGCCAATCCCTTTCATCGGGAAACACAAGGCTGCGGAAGCCATACAACCGCACCCCACAAGTGGGAACACTCTTGGGAACCTGGAACGAAGCCCTAACGTAACCTGGGTGACACCCCAGAGTCCGATGATGCCCACTACTCCCATCACCATAGCCATGTCTCTATAGGCATTTGAGATGCCAAGGGACATAGACCATTACAAGAAGCATACTCAGGAATTATATGCCATAATAATTGTCTGAGAGAACAATGAAGCCGTTACTCTAGCTAGCATTCGAGCAACACCTAGGATCGAACAGGAGGAGTCTATGAAAAGTATCCTCAGGGAGCCGGATCTCCCCTCGAAGGACTTCTTCAATAGACCATGTCTCTATTCGAGGCTAGTAACGCTCAAGGAACGATAGCAGTAAATATCCACAACAGTAACCGACACTCTACTCGAAACTGTTAACCACCTAAACCAGACTTATTGGACCCTGCCCATACAGGTACCACTGCCAATCCCTTTTGTTGGGACATGTGAGGCTATGATAGCCACACAACCAATATACCGGAAATCTACCCAGATTTCCAACAGAGGAGTAAACCTCGTAAAAATCAGCTGTTCAAGAAACAGCTCATATTTATGATGAGCATGGTCAATGCCACCTGCATGAGGGATGGGATGGTATGTGACCTCGAAGAACCAAAGATCCCAGAGTTTAAACGCACTCTACATTCAGATTCTACAGATCTTCACAAAAACCACCTCGCTAAAAGATCGATGACTGAGAACAGTCAACGTTACTAATCAGCGACCTTTGCAGATGACAGTGCCCATGCACAACCTACCAAGACAGAGAGACCGACCTCTACCATAGATGGAACACCAACAAGGACCCCCAATAAAAGAATTCACCTCCAAGAGATCACCTCACTTAACCTAGCGATTGCAAGGGTCTCCGATATCCAAATCACCCAACGAGTGTTGATATCGATGCGAGACAAACCTTGTTCAATCCAAGTTGAGGATCGATGATCTAAGGCCACGAATTACCTATGACGCCATCAGAGATGGATCTGATAGCATCCCTTCAATCTGAGAACTACCTCATCAAAGATCGCTAGCTGAGAACAGCTGTAAAGACCAGACCAAGGTGCAATCCTTGGCTGGCAACAGAATTGAACGATCTCGATCAGAGGACTGAGGATCAGAGCCACGATCAATATCAAGGCCAAAAGAGGAGAATAACCTCCCATATCAAAATTACAGCATGAGAACATGCAAACCATACTAATCAGTGATGTTCCCCCCAGGGTTCTCACAGATTACCCCATCGAAACCAATAGATCCACTTGAAAAGTGGATTCTAGCAGGGCGCAAGCTGTGCCAAGGACAGGGGAGCCATTAGGCTCAAAAACAAGGGAATTCGTCCCCAAGAGATCACCTCACTTAACCCAGCGATTGCAACAAGTCTCCAAGACCTAAGTCACCCAACGAGTGTGACCAATGCGAGACAAAGCTTGTCCAATCCAAGTTAAGGATCGACGATCTAAGGTCATGAATTCCAAACCGCTGAAGTCACTACACCCCAAGCATGGGTGTACTACACAGAAGCTACACTGAGAGTGAAGCTCCAGTGCAAAGGTGCAATCCGCACCACACCACTACATCAAAACAAGCTCTGCTTGACGTTGTGCTTGCCATCCCAAACGACGAAGAGGAAGTTCCACCTGGAAGTGGACTCTAGCGGAGTGCAAATAGCGCTGCAAACAGGGATCGAGACCATCTATCATAATATGATAAATGCCTCCATCGCCACCAAAATCAAGGTGGAACACCAAACTATGGTTTGGAAAGTCTGCAGAAAACCCCGAACGAAGAACAATCAGGAAACAGAAACCTATACCATCGACAAAAAATGATCACGATTTGCAACACTTGAAGCAGCAAAGGGATAACACCATATCATCTCCTGGCTCTTCAAGAAATCGACAATCGTTTACCGAATGGCTACAAAGGTTTATTTGCTGCCAAAAGGAATTGGCAGTAACTCACGAGGAAGGACTCTATAAAATCCACCAGCATCAGGCCATGTCCAATGGGAAACCTATAACATCCTGATCAAACATCCACGAGACCTCCAGGGTGAGACACACTCAAGAAACAAGGATGCCAAAGTACTCTCTCTCGAAAGGGGGCATCCAACCCTTTCAAAGACCAAGAACTCAACCAACTTTTCCATACTGGAAAACACCTCGAAAACCAGAGGCGAATCTAACACTGACTCAGTCGGGACGACCGAGTCTTAGTGAGGGGGTAATGTCATGAATTCACCCCTATTTTTTGCTTATCTTATCTTATCATGGTATCTTATCGTGGCAAGTCAGCAACTCGTCATTCGACTCTCATCATCATTCCTCGTACCTGATCTGCATCATTCATGACCCGCTCGGTCACATGCCCACACCGCATTATCTCATGCCATGGACCACATCACAGGGACTCTGTCATGGGCTCTGCAGCCACACATCAAAGGAGGCAGCATCACACGGACGTTGCCCTTCTTATTCGCAAGAGCGCTTCTAGCATCATCACGCTCATACCGCATCATCGGAGCATTGCCACAACACAACCATCAGTTCCATCTGATTGGTCCCTGGATCCACTGCTCACATGCATGATCCGTCTGATGGCCCATAGGTCTGATCACACTCTATGGGCCTGACCCTCCTTCACCCAGTCATGCTTCTTTAGGTCAACTCTGATCACATCCTAGGATGGACAGGCCATCACATACGCTCCTCAGAAGACCGCGCCCTATGGACACTAGTCTTCTTACTCACCAGGGGACTTCTCCTATACCAAGTACCATACGATACAGAGGACATAGAAGACAGCACTGCATTGGGGCAGCATGCACTGAGACATAGGAGCAGTACATACTAGTAGATACTACGATGTATTTAAATGAGCCTTGCTGTGGTCTTACACCCCAGCTTCGGCTAAAGTTATACACTCCTAACTTTTCACGCAGAAACTCCCTGTTTCGTGCCTAAGAACTATCATCCTTAACCTAGTGATTGCAACGCCCTCTTCACAACTGAATCACTGAATGCGAGTGACAGTTTAGAGGCAAACATTGTTCAATCCAAGTTAGTGCGTTACAGATGTCAGCCAAGGACTTAGTTTCTAGTGGTACGAGCTCTCTTCATGCTGGTTGGACTTATACTACATATGTAGGTACACCGTATGAACAATATACCAATTTTTTCGCTGCACTCACCATCGAAGAAACTAAGGAAGAAGAATCGCCAAATACCCAAGGCATAGGAGGGGATTTCCGCCGCTCCATGCAATCCGCATCTAGCAATGAACCCTGAGGGGCCATCCAACCTCAGGAACCCCTGCCTGGCAGTATGGGGAAAGTTCCAGATGCAACGGAGAGGCCCTCATGCCAGAACCAGACTGAGCCCAGTCGCCCCCATCAGGAAGAACGATCGGCGACCTTGACGGTAGCCCCTACCCCAATTGTGGTTACCGCCAGTGTCGGAAAAGCAGCTGAGGCCAAGAACCGTGGGGACCACCTCCACTCAGTAGCCACACGAACGCAGAATGCGGCAGCAAACGGTGGAGACCCCCTCGGGGAGCCAACATGTGTGCATCCACGAATGGTCATCGGGAGTACTGTGGGGTTGAATGAGGATAAGTATGGAATGAAAGTGGAGGTTACAACGCCAAGCACAAGTGCCCTTGGCCAGGGCCGAACACGGGGCAGAGAGCCCTCCTCCACCGCCTAAGGGCCCTTCTCGGCCCGGTGACCAAATGCTGCCTCGAGGATCAACCTATCGACCAGTCACGGTGGAAGAGGTAGAAGATGAAGAAGCTCACCTGCGATCCGACATTCCGGTCACACAACCCCGAAGGTCGCACTCAGCGCATGCCGAGAACATCTGAACTCCTCGCACCTCCATCCGTGATACGTACTATGAGCCATTTGGACCTCATTGGACTCGCAGAGCTTTGCACCTAGCCACCAATGACGTGGCCGCACGCGCTGTTCTCAACGGGTGGATCCATCCCACTCGCAAAGGAGAGGTAACCACAGACTTGTGCCAAGTACTACAGGAGCAACCAGAGGATGCGTTGGAGGCACGAGACAAGTGGGAGTGGCTGGAGGACCTAAAGAGGCCACCAATGTATATTAGGGGAAGAAAGGGGCAGAGCGTGTCAGTAGAATTGCAGCTTGAAACCTTGGATACCTGAGACACCCACACTGTGAAAGTGTTGATAGACAGTGGCTGTATGGGCAGCGCCATCGATCGGGCCTGGGCCCAAAAGCACGAAATTTGGGTCAAGCTGGCAGCCTGACCTACCCCTGTATACAATGCGGATGGAACTTGGAACAAAGGCGGAGAGATAACGGAGTATGCCGAGGTACGACTATGTATCAGAGACCACACAGAGCGCATTGACCTCGCTGTTGTCGACCTCGGGAACACTCCCATTTTCCTCGGGCATGATTGGCTTCAGTGTCATAATCCCCTGATTGACTGGAAGAATGGGTCAGTCACGCTAGTGCGATGCTCTTGTCAAAAAATTCCCTTCTCTCTTCCAGACGAGGATCCCACCGCCTGATGGGGAGAAGAATATGAAGAGGGAGATATGATCCTAGTGGTGGACTTTGAAGAGGCTTTTCACGTTCAGGCCATGGGAACTAAGGCTAACGAGTTGGCCGCCCGGGCGCATGCCAAAAAGACAGAGAAAAGCTTTGAGGACATCGTACCCGAGGAATATAGGGAGTTCCACGATGTCTTCGCAAAGGAGAATTTTGACGAGTTACCCCCATGGAAACTGTGGGATCATGCCATCAAACTGATCCCCAACACCAATGCCAGCCTAGACTGCAAAATTTACCCTTTGAACCCAACAGAGCAGGAGGAACTGGACAAATTTCTAGATGAAAACCTGTCCTCCGGCCGAATTCGAGCCTCGAAATCGCCCATGGTGTCCCCCTTTTTCTTTGTAAAGAAAAAGGATGGGAAACTCCGACCGGTCCAAGATTATCGCAAACTCAACGATATGACCGTCAAGAACCACTATCCTTTGCCCCTGATAGGAGAGCTCATGGACAAGCTGAAGGACGCCAAGTATTTCACTAAGCTGGATGTCTGTTGGGGATACAATAATGTTCGGATCAAGAAGGGAGATGAATGGAAGGCCACGTTTAGGACCAATCGAGGATTGTATGAACCCCTGGTCATGTTCTTTGGACTCACCAATTCTCCTGCCACCTTTCAGTGGATGATGAATGACATCTTTAAAGACATGATCACTGCTGGGGAGATAACCGTGTACCTAGATGACATCCTAATCGCTTCAAAGACCAAGACGGAGCACAAGCGGATCATCCAAAAGGTGTTACACATCCTACGTGAGAACAAACTTTTCCTTAAAGCAGAGAAATGCGAGTTTGAAGTGGAGGAAACCGAGTACTTGGGGGTGATCATTAGCGAAGGCAAGATTCAAATGGACCCCGTTAAAATCGTGGGACTCCTGGAATGGCCCATACCCCGAAGGAAACAAGAGCTACAATCTTTCCTCGGATTTTGCAACTTTTACCGGTGATTCATCAGGAACTATAGTAAACACATCAAACCCCTGACCGCCCTCACAGGAAAGGTGGAGTGGACCTGGGGAAAAGCACAACAGGACGCTTTCGAAAAGCTCAAAGAGCTATTCTGAGAGGACGTGGTACTGGCCATCCCCTTGGATAAAGGAAGGTTTCGAGTAGAAGCGGACTCCAGTGAAGGGGCAGTAGGGGCCATCTTGTCTCAAATGCAGGAAGAAAAATGGCGACCTGTAGCGTTCCTTTCGAAATCCCTATCCGCCACAGAGCACAACTACGAGATTTACGACAAGGAGCTACTGGCCATCATGATAGCCCTAGATGAGTGGCAGCATTACCTAATGGGAGCCCGGGAAGACTTTGAAATTTGGACCAATCATTCCAATTTACAATACTTTCGCAAGCCCCAAAAGCTCAACTGACGACAGGCGAGATGGGTCACCAAGCTGGCAGAGTACCAATTCACTTTGCATCACAAACCCGGCACTCAGAATCGGAAAGCTGACTTGCTGTCTAGGCGAGCCAATCACGATCAAGGCAAAGAAGATAACAAGGATGTAGTGGTCCTCAAAGCGGAGCACTTCTGGGCGTTAATTATGCCCACCGCAGAACAAATTCATGAGAAGATCAAGTTAGCCACCCATGACCCACGTCGATGGGACCGGGGAATTTCTGATTCTCTCAATCATGAGAAGGGGATTACCCGAGACCAAGATCTACTCTGGTATGATGGACGAATCTACGTACCCCTGGATTGGTCTCTGCGAGGCGAGATCATAGCCCTGAAGCATGATCATGTGACAGCAGGACACCCAGGGATCGAAAAAACCAAGGAGCTTGTACTGTGAGACTATTGGTGGCCTAGAATACGAAGGGATGTGGAAGCCTACGTCAAAGGGTGTGACATTTGTCAATGCACCAAGGTGGACAGACGTCCAAAGAAGGCCCCGCTTCACCCGAATGAAGTACCCACTCGACCATGGACCCACATCTTGGTCGACATGATCACCAAGCTCCCTGACTCGAAGGGCTATGACTCAATCTTAGTCATTGTCAATTGATTTTCTAAAACCATAATTCCTGTTGCCTGCATGGAAGAACTCACTTCCCTCAGATTTGTCAAAATCCTACGAGATCAAGTATACGTGCCGTATGGGGTAATGCCTCAGAAGGTCATTTCGGACAGAGGGGCGGTCTTTGTATCTAAATTCATGAAGGAGTTTTATGCTCTCCTACAAGTCACTGGTAACCCCTCCACTGCTTATCACCCGCAGACCGACGGGCAGACCGAACAAGTCAACCAGGAGATAGAAAAGTATCTCAAAATGTTCATAAACTATCGACAGGATGACTGGAGTGAGTGGTTACCCCTTGCCGCCTTCACCCACAACAACCGAAAACACTCGGCCACAGGGTTTTCCCCGTACAAGGTGGTATTTGGAAGGGATGGGCAGGTGATTACTACCGCCCAGACCCCAGGAGCAGTGCCCGCTGCCTCAAAACTGGTACAAGGCATCCAGGAGGTCCAGGACAAGGCAAAAGAATCATTGGAGAAAGCAGCTGAAGCCATGAAACGCAGTTATGACAAGGGAAAATCAGCCGCGATCAAATACCAAGTAGGCAATAAAGTCTGGTTAGATACCACTAACCTGTGACTTCCCCGTCTGGCATGAAAGTTGGATAACAGACGGGTAGGACCCTTCGACATAATTGCAAAGAAGGGTGCCTCCTCCTTTGAGCTGAAACTACCAGTGAAGTGGAAAATCCACAACCACTTCAATGAAGCCTTATTAACCCCATATGTGGCCCCTACTTTTACCAACCAACCACGGCTGGAGAGACCACCCCCAGAGTTGATAGATGATGAGGAGGAGTATGAAATCGAAGAGATCGTCGATGAAAGAGACAAAGTCATCGGACACAGACGAAACCGGTGGACAATCACAGAATATCTGGTCAAATGGAGGGGATACCCCATCGAAGAGAATTCTTGAGTAAAACAGTCCGACATGGCCAATGCGGAGCAACTCGTGAATGAGTACAAAGCCTGAATCCAAAAGGTTCAATGGATGGTCAACGACAAAGGGAAAACAGTTGGTATTGATAATAAAATACCATCTAACAATCTAGCCAAGTACCATGAACCAGACACTCCCTGCACATCGGACGTAATCACTGTCTACTCATCCCAATGTACAAATACCAGACACTCGGAAGAACTCAACACAATCGGCGAGGCAGCTGCTTCAGATGGAGTACCAGAGGGATATACCGTGTATAAACTCAATGGAAAACAGTTGCAACAACTGGATGGGTGGTTAAAGACATTACCACAAAGGACCAAAAGCCCAACCTATGTGTCCTCCCTTTGCTCCAGAGCGATGGAGGATAACAACTCCGGAAAGTTTACGACTATTCCAGCATCTGAAAAAGCAGATATACTCGAAGCATCCCGACGAGAGGAAAAGCCATATATAAACCCTCCAACCTCCTTTGACCCTCCGACCAATGACGAATCCAATGTAAATCTACTCCAAAGGGTAGCCAAAAACTGGAATGACGACGACCGAACTTCAGACATTTGGTCATACGAGTCCATAGAAGAAGGAACTAATGACTCATTCAGGACGAACGAGTCTTAAGAGGGGGGTAATGTTACAGGTTATTCATTTTCTTTTTATTTTCTTTCTCTCTCATGCAATCGTGCTTACTCATATGCTTCTTACCATTTGACTGAGACTCTCACAGTACTATTTTTAACATATCAACTTGTATTTAAGTAGTAGCCTTCGCTGGCCTAAACCCCAGCTTCAGCTAAGGTCTAATCTACCCAAGTCTAACTCCATGTTTCGTGACTATCTAAGTCCTCGATCAACTTCTCTCTTTGACTTTGACCTGCTAGTGTATCGTCCACCGAAGTGCAAGTGGCGATCCTAGTTTGATCTAAGTTGATTTAGTTGGTTGTTGACAGAGTAGTACTCACCACTCTGTGTAAGTCCACATATAACCCACTTGGATGCATCATATACTGGTGATATATGTAATTTTGCGAATTCTATGAGTTCAAACGTGTGTCAACCCACTAAGTAATATTATAATGCATAGCTGGCATAGAGCAGCACCTACTGAGGCAGAGGCAGCATATAATAAAATAATCTGAGTGCAGTGCATGGCTTAGACTTAGAATGGCACACTGGTGTCATTTAAGTGTGAAGTCGCAGTGCCTAACTCACACTCTATGCATCTCTCAGCAGTGCTTCACTCAAATAAAATACACTGAGAAGATAATATATTAATGGAGCTTCATGCAACATTGATCTATGATGTGTGAGCCCTGCCAATCTGGCAATCACTGAGAGACATCATTCAGAACCGAGGACCACCCAGTCCGAGCCTCCTGAGAGGATTTCGGCTGACACAAGAGAAACCCTGTACTCAGAATGAAATATTGAACTAAGAAAAGGTGGTGTGGCAACCAAATAAAAATACCAGCTCGCTAGCGATGTGCGTGGCAGAGGGATTAAAAACAAGGAGCCAATTAGGAGAAATATTCTGCATGATGTGGCAACTCTAGACCTTGCCAAGTGGAATGAGCAGCATGTTACCATGCACTAACTCGGATGACTGACTCAGAATATTAATTAGTGACCATGCAATTGATGCGTCACAGAGAGGAAATGGCTCTGGGATGGAGCATATCTATTTTCGATATTTTTATTTATATAATTAGCTGTAAATAAAAGCGCGGTAATTAGAAGTAGGTAGAAAGCTTTCAGACTCCTGCAGTTGTGACACAAAGCAGAGAGCCTAGTGTGCAACCAAAGGACTTGTGTTTGTAGCTTCGAGTGAGAGAATATTATTGGATCTAGAATTATTTTGAAACACTTGAGAGGTTGTGAGGCACACCTTGCTTGCACGCAATGCCTAGCTTGATTCTGGACAGTAATTGATTGTGCTCAACTCAGAGAAATATTATATTGTGATAACTTGAATGTGCATTTGTGTTTGCAGAATATGTTTGTGAATTCTGAGTTGTTGCAAGTGGCAGAGGTTCAAACCCTTTGGCTTGTCAATACTCTTTGAGGGTTTTTGGTTTATTCCCAAGTAGCATAGGTTCAAACCCTGTGGCTTGTGGACATGTTTCTGTGTTTCTATGTCTCTGGATTGCATAGGTTTGAACCCTGTGGATCTATGAAAGGTTTCTGAAGTGTTTTCTGCTTAGAGCATGAAGCTTTAAGTCATGTGTAGTTTGTTTGATGGGTTGTGGCCACCTGTGTGTTGCACGCAACGTCAATTGAGGGTTGTACATTCTTGTGGGACGTTTGTGGGCTTGTGAAATATTACTTTCGCCTCAAGGCTGAGTGATACATATTGCTCACCTCCTGTCCTAAAAGCATTTGGATTTAGAGAATTCTTTTGAGCTAGTGCACTATTATATCTTGAAGAGTGCAAGACATCTTTTAATTCTACTATTATTATGTGCTTGCATTGCACATCTCTCCCAAACTACTGAGATTCTGTGTGTGTGAGTGTGAGAGTGGGTGTGTTTAATGTGTCTACGCTATCGCATTTCAAGCTTGGCACACACAGAGCCTCTTCAACATAATTGATGTGGGTACAAGTGGAGAAGGATAAGTGGTGGCATTAAGCAATATTGCCAGGATTGAAATAGTAGGTTTGTGTGATGGCTGGGGAATTAAATATCTGGTAAAATCTACAAATTCTGAGCATACAGAGTCTGGAGGCTCATCATCACATACAAAAGGATGCTATCCTTCCTTGAACAATCCTTTAAAGATGCCAGGGCCAAAAACTATTCCCTCAGCATCAAGTTAGTCTGAGGAGCCTATTATCCTCACAAGACCATTGCCCACCAAGCTCATCAAGCTGGCAAGATGTCCCTGTCAATATCATCTGATCCTCTCCCTCCTGTATGGGCAGTAAAGTCGGAAACAGACAAATGCTACAACAAATGCACAAAGATGCTTATTGGGGAGCTGAAACAGGATCTGGGAGAGAAGGCTCAGATGATGGGAATCTTGTTCAGGACACATAATTAGATGAGCTGTGATTTGATTTTGATGGAGTTGGTGGGGAGGGGGCTGGCAAAGTGTATAGAGAGAGATGTTGTGAGTTTAGGTGATGAGGTTACAGAGAGACTAATGATTGAACAACTTTTTGGTAAGCATCACTTCTTATATGGGATAGGATGATGATGAATAATTTTTTTAGGTATGGGTGATGCATTGACTAATTACTTGGTAGAGAGGACATGATCAAGTACTCCCATGATCATCAAGTGAGAACAAACTCTTATTTTTACACATCACCAAGCTTATCAACTCAAACCGCTCAGATATGTTCCATACAGCACTTTGTCAGAGGTATGCAATGTCATTTACATGTCAGCTATCTATTCATTTAGCAATTCATCTAGGTGATGCCTTACCTGTCATGGTGAGCAATTGAGAACAAGTTAGTTCTTGGAGATGGATAAGCATCTGAAGAGACAGAGAGTGGGGTCATAAATTTGAAAGCATATATCTGGGTAGGGTCTATCAGTATAAGACTTGAGTGGATCAAAGTGGCTACTGGTGCAGTATATAACCTGTTTTCCTCTATACCTTCATAGACAAATGTATAACCAAAGACAGAAGAGCAATAATAAGTGCTATAAATACTGGAATGAGCCAATTCTGACTTGTGTGAAAGGCCAATGGCTCTTTCTCAGCTTGGGCATGGGTAACTGGAGTAACATCTGCAGTGACCTTGTGATCATGAGTGGTAACTGGCAATAAAGTTTGAATGAGATCATCATCTGTATACTTTTTTTTTAGCAGAGTGTGTGAACCCAAAATGCTAATTCTTCAACTTACCAAGGACTTCAATTGGATCCTTGAAGATCTCCATGCGAGGGAGATCAAAATATTCACATATATCTGCACCCTTGAGAGCAGGATCAAACCCACACATGGTGTTTATTTCAATGATGGTTGAAAATACTTTTTCTGGTATGGAGCATATGCATGGATGAGTTGAGAAGTGGACTTGAATTCCAAAAAGAGCTTCCACTTCCTTGACAGATATCTCATTGGATAGACTTGAGTCACAAAACCAATGAATGACAGGCCAGGAAAATGTGTTGGACTGTGAATCAAAACAGGGTTCACAGATTGTTAGCGAGAGAGCCAATGTATCTTCACTGTCTGCCATAAATGTGTCCAGTAACTGGAAGGGGTCATAACATGGTGTTATATGAAGGGAAAAGCACAAGCCATAGCACACTGGACATTGGTCAGTATACTGTTGAGTTCCTCTGATATGCTACACCAACCTCCAATGTATTTTCTGACATCCATCCTATGATCAATGCCTCTTATGTTCTGACAAGACAATGACAGTCGTGAAGCTTGTGCAAACCATGAGTACATCATCTGCTGCATATTTCCATCATATTTGGAAGACGAGCAGCTCTCAGAGACTATGTCAAGATAATGCTCCTGAATGACAGACAAATTATGAATGGTAAGTGATCCACTGATGGATGAAGGAGTCAGCAGAGAGTACAGATGAATAATTCATGTCAATCACACCTGCATGTAGAAACAGGCATTGGACAACCACTCCATTCTTCATCCCATGAATACCATTCATGATTGGTAAATGATCCACTGAGGGGTGAAGGAGTCAGTAGAGAGTACAGATAAATTTTGACAACAATCACACCTGCATGTAGGAAAGAACATTGAACAACCATTCCATTTTAAGTCCCATGAATCCTATTCAATTGGCTCAATTAATATCTTGCTGACTTGGATAAACCCAAAAAGGACTTGGATTGGCCCTGTCCATACTGATACACTTCCTAGGCTGCAATCATCAAATTGGCTAGATGTCATCATGCCCCCATCCTCTATGAAATGATAAAGGGCATCATAAATCTTTATGAGATGGCTTTTATCCAAGCTTGTAGAGCACATCAGTGAATTCCAATCTCTGATCAAATTAGTGGCTGGTGTGGCTGAAGCTCTCCCATGTTGGTGTAAAATCACTGCAGGGTGTTGACTTATATTAACCTGAAAGCGATCAAAACAATAGGAAGTTGAGAGTTCTGCCAACACAATTTGGCCTCCTTCATTGATATACATATGATGAACACCGAAGTCCTTTGAAGCATGACAGTTAGTTGTTACATGCATACTTTCAAGGCAATTACTCACAAATGCAAAGTCCATCCAACCCTGGCAAGATGTGTGGTAAAGGCTCTTGAGGTAATCTGAGGCCAACTAATTCAACTATTCAAGATTGATATGCAGAGAATAGGAAAATATAGCACCTCCAAATCATTGATCTACAGAAAGGCACATAATTTGAGTAGCATTACAGTACATTTCAGTGAAACGCACCAGTTGTATGTTGAAATGCAAGAACTGCATCGCAGTCAAGGAGTCACAATAATCACTGATTGTTTGTTGTGTGGTACCTGTAGACAAGCATGAACTTAGAATTGCAAAAAGAATTTATGATTATCCTTACCATGGATTACAATTGCAGGAAAATCTGGAGACCTACATACACCAAAGACCTGGGCAATATTTTGATGTCTAGACCATAAGATTAATATTCCATGAACACTGTCACAAAATGTTGCTGGCATACTTGGGTTTTATCAGTCTATCTACATCAATGTGGAATTGCTAGAGGACACGTGAGCACCAGGACTCGATCCGACAGAGCTGACACAACCCACTCGTATGACATCTTGTTCGCTCAACTTGCTGCGGCTACTACGTTGATATACGCGAACAATTTTAGGTGTGTTACCAATGTCAGCATTATAACGAGTAAACACTGCTTTGTCATCTGGGTAGTCAAGGCAATCTCGCAAATGGATATCTCCGGGAAGAAAATCCCTAACCTGAATCATGCGGGGCATGGTAAATCGCAGATTCTTCGTACTAGAAGACTGAGGCATACATATCCTTTATAGCTGCTCTGCTCCTTCAATGTCTGGACTTCTGCACTAAGTTCATCGACTTTCTTGCTCTGCAAGATGCCCCATGTGTGTATCTCTTTGTATATGCTGTCTGTGTGATTGTCGATATTAGATATGGTATGCCTTTCCGACGTCTCTATGGCACTGGTAAGAGTCTGAGTGTTGGTCCTTAATCCGTCTTTGATGTCTGAAATAACGAAGCGCGAGTCGATAGTTGTGCAAATCTATCATCCAACTAGGATAAGCATATATCAGTCAAGGTCCAGGTCAAGACACACCAGAAAATCTGCCTTGATCGCGCGGACGCGTTCCTGGTAACCATTGATAGCGTCGGACACTTTACTTGTCTTCAAGAAATGCTTGAAGCCACGAGACTTGCGCCGGGTGCTGTTTAACTTGGCAAGTAAGCTCGTTAAGTATCTGAAGGTGCTTTAGTTAGGGAAGGCTTCATAATTCTTTTGCGCCCGCTCACATTTCAAGCTCTGCGCAAACATCACGAAAACTGAGAGCGCTACTTTGGCTGTGTTCTTTAACGGCATTCTGAATCATGTCCACAGTCTTCCCTATACTCTCTGCTAAATCAAGCAGATCCTCATCGTTCTTTCCAGCCTTCTGCAATCCCTAGTTAAAGATGATGAAACACTATGTGTAAGCTTCTCACGTACCTGAATGGCCTCCAGTATGAGTACAGCACAACCACCGATGCCTTTGATATACGGAAATGGTGCCATTTCCCCAGCGGCGGCGGCAACCTTAGCTATTTGAATCCAAGTCTCCAGATTAGATGAGCTAGTCATGCTGGATGAACATCCATTAGCTGAGTGACCTCAAAACAAGAGCAACAGAAATACTCACTTTCTTGGAAGTCGGGTAGGATAGTACGTGGGTGAGCAGTATTACAGGGTGATGATGATGGGAGTCGAAGGCAAGGATCGAAAAGGTAACATAGTGACATATATACTTTCCACGGGGCGCTTATTTCTTTCGTTTTCTCACGGTTACGACATTCCATACAGTGGTTTACAGCAGTATGCATAGCATTGATGGTGACATACAGCTAGTGCTGTATCCGCAGATGGTTCAGGTAAAAAAAGACTGGGTCCACAGCCGTGAGCTGTAGTGCTCATGATGTTAAAGGATATTGACGTTGGGGTGAAATACTACCAAACGTCTGTCGGTAAAGTCCTCGATACTGGACCGGCCGTACTCCGAAAAACCGCTTCAAAAAAGTCAGTAATGAATTTAAGTTATTATATCCGAGTAAAATGCTCACCCCAGTCCAATAAGTCCTAAGAATGACTCCAAATGGATCATGGAGCTGTTAGCCTGAGTTTTATTAGGAAACGTCGAGGTATAGGATCGCATTACTTTTACCTACTCGAATCCGAGGTGCCAGTTTCTCTGCAGAACCTAAATCCGACTTCCACAGAGATGAAGTAAGCGTATAATCGGACATATTAGCGAGTTCTACGGCTTCATCAATCGTGTCGAAGGTTGTAATTGAAAGTTCTGCAATACCCGTTTAAGGCTGGACATTCGCACACCACGAAAACACCCACCAGGACCAAACGCTTCCCGCTCCCACAGTCCAGCACCCGAGTTAACGTCTGTGAACACATGTGGCTGTATCACGGAACCATCCCTCGTGACGTCCCCTACGAGGACCTTCGCTCCCTCTCCAATCGCCTCGTGAAATATACCCAGTACATTCTCTGCAGAAGACTGGGGAAACAAAGCGGAGAGCTTCGCCATAGGGTCCGTATATGGATCTCCGGCTTTCAGATTTGCAGAGCTCGTAGATTAAATCGTCGGATACGCCCTGCTGTACAAGAACTCGGCTGGTAGACACGCACACTTGGCCAGGGTAGAGGAGAGCTCCGGATACGATACCTTTTGCCGTGGCGTCTATATCAGCATCGTCGAGAACCTGGGAAAGTGTTTTGAGGGAACGCTGTATACACAGAAGGTGGTAGATGACGTACAGTTGCAGGCGCCTTTCCGCCAAGCTCGAAAACACAAGGTTTGAGATACTTTGCTGCTTCGCTCGCGATTATCCTTCCCACACGATCACTACCTGTGAACTGCAACGAATGAGTATGTCGATGCAAAGAAGGCCAAGTCCAGCGACTGACATTGATTTTCCGCACAGACGGATGTGCGATGATTTCAGCAGTCAAAGCAGGCGAATCCTCCTTCGAGACGGAGATTAAGTTGAAAACTCCTGCAGGCAGTCCGAGCTCTTGCAATAGTTCCGCGGCAATGAACTGACTCCGTGGACTCGATTCCGATGATTTGAGCACAACGGTATTTCCACAAAGGATAGGCACAGCAATGGCGCGTAGTGTGAGTACGATTGGCGCATTCCATAAAGCAATGCCAAAGCTAGCGGATACGTTGACGTTAGTCGAAGATGTACAGAAATCCAAAAGCGACTTGCATCACACCCATCACCCTTCTTTGAACGAGGACCTCCGCCCCGGAAACCCTGTCCGAGGCTCTCTTTTCATCACCCAGAAGATCCCAAGTTTTGACGTATTACGAAGAAAAGGCTGCGAGAAGCTCCAGTTATGCATATAAAAGTCGATTAACGTGGCGGTTTCTTCTTTCCTGGACTACAAGATGAGTTGCTTGTAGCGGCCAGTGGAGAGGATATCGGCAGCTTTGATGAAGACGTCTTTACGTTGCCAGAGCGGAGAATGTTCCCGTCTTGAAGGCAACATGGGCTGCATCGATGGCTGTAAGACAGTTGGCGCTGGTCGCAGATGCAGCTCCTCCCACTACGGCGTGAGAGTATGGGTTCACCACGTCGATCGTTTTGTCGTCGCAATAGCCTGATAAATGACCCTGGGAATGCGGCTTTCACATGTACGCCGCTGCTGACTGTTGTAAGGTCATGAGCAAGATAACTAGAAAATGGTTAGCATACATATATGCTGATTATCAAGGCTCTCTCCACCAGACATTGTAGAAGTACGGAATAACGCGTATCAAGCGGAACGACGACGTGGATTGAGGAAAAGGTACAGACCACTGGTCAGAATTTGTAATTCCCAAATATGGTAACGCCCGACAAATTCGCTAGTGACCTTGATGTCGCCGAGAAGAATGCCTTCGCCGCGCATACCGACTGCCATCCTAGCACGCGATGTCGCCGGAATCGGACAATACTCTCACCGTCTCACGAGCGCCATTTTCACTGGCAGGTCACAGGATCACTACGATGGATCTCCACTACTGCTTGCTTCCCTTCGTTCTCGAGGCGAGCGCACCACGCAGCTGGATTTGGATACAGGATGGGAGAGAGAGCTTTGATAGGAGGCGGATGTGTTTCTGCAGGCGTATCGGCAGGCGAGAGGGTTTGGGTCGGGATCCAGTCTCTGGGTAGACGACTCTCCAAACAGACGGCTGCTCTTCACAGCCACAGATGTCCCCGCTTCTCAAGCCGCCTCCTACGATGCCTTCCACCCGTCCACACAGTTCCTCGTCCTCTTTCGCAACGCTGATCTCCCTCCCTCCTATCGATGTAGTTGGTTACTCCCCCCTCTCCCTCCCATTCTACGCATCCCTTAGGCTACCGTCGCGTCGATCTGCTCCCAAGTCCGCCTTTGAGTTATCCCCAAACGACCTCGGCTTCAACTCGAATTCTTATAGTTCACGCCGGTGGAGGGTTGAAGGGGCGTTATACGTTCGGAGCACGGTGCATCTTTTGTGCATCCATGCGCGCGTCGATGTTAACCTCTCAAAGACAACCCTTCCACCCTCCAAACAGACGACTACCCTCCCCAGCCACACGCCTCTCAAGTCGAATCCCTCGTGTCGATTTCTGAATACCCAGGAAGGGAGGGATAAGTTGAGGAGGATTAGGGCCAGGGCTCTCAGACCTGGGATGGTGTACTCGAGTCTGAATGCCTGGGACTGTGATGGTCAGTGGAAAGACCGACGGCTCTACTGAACATGGATATAGTTCGGCTTCCTCGTCCAAAGAATCGGGTCCACATCCCCTTCCGATGCAAGCACTCGACGATACGGCGAGGTGCTTGTTGGCTGTTGGAATCGACACTGCATTTTGCAATGCGAGGTTGGCTTGTCTCTCTGTTCGTGTAAGGCCACACACCGTACCCTTTCCTTCCCATCCGCCTACGTCCCATGCTTATTCCACTGGTCCCTCCGTACTCTACTCCCTCCGTCTCCGCCTCCCTTCATCTTGCGAGCTATATCGGTACGGCTCCAAGGAAAAACCCGACCAAACGAGTGCACGCCCGCATCAGGATTATGTTGATGCGAGAAAACTAGTAATGAGGCGAAGGGGGACTGCGTTTTGGGAACAGAAAGTCTTCGTGTATGCGCATATGGAGAGGACGCGCGCGCGGTTTGATCATGGTGGGGAGATGAAGACCAGTCACACTTCCCCACCACCATGATCTCCTATCCTCTTGACCATTTCTGGTCTCCTCTTTTCTCTTGTGTCTTTCGGCGGGGATTCGTACAATGACCCCGTCGTGCCAATACCTCTCCGTCACTGGCAGGGGTTCGTTCAAAGACCCTGTCACGGTACAGATACCCATCCTGCCCTTCAGTACGAATATCTCTATCGTTGGCGACGGTTCGTATAATGACCCTGTCATGGGATCATGTTTCTTCCGTTCTCATGAGTGCTGTTTTCTGATCCTCTCACGCAAATAGCCTCCGAGTGTGTCTGGCAATGCCGCATGTACTTCGCAGAGATCTTAATCCGATGTTGCGCCGCATATTGCGCGAACTATGTGGGCGATGTCCTAGTGAAAATAGGGACTGCGACGTTTCTTTGCTCCAAGTATCGACGCACGTCTGTGCTCCATAGCCTCTGTGCTATAGTGTGTTCCTGGCAATGTTATTGCTACCACGGAGAGCCGTCACAAAGCCTCCTTGTCACAGCACCTTCCCTTGTTCGCTCCTATATTCATAGGCGCACACTTTCAATCTCATCCCGCCTCGTTGAGCGGGGTGAATGGAAATGTGGTCGATTACTGGTCTTTCTTTCTACTCGCTGCACTCGCAATTAATTACTCTTTCTGCTAGATATCGTCTTCGGACGCTATTTCTTCCTCTCTCATGTCGTCTTTTGATGCTATTTCTTCATTCATTGTTCGTATGCTTCGTCGACGGGTTTCGTATAATGACCCCGTCTTCGCTCTTTGACGCTATCTCTTCCTCTTTGCTCGTTGAATGTTGAAGGCTGCTGAGCCTTTTCACTGTACACAGAAAGAAGGCATCGCACCTCTCCGCATTTCACACCCTAGTATACTGTCCTTATTGTTGTCGTTCATGATGCTACACTGGCGACGCTCTATACAAGTGCCGTGGTCACCCTGATGTGGGGTCCTTACACTGCAATTATCTCACTGAAATGTATTATGCATATTTTTCTGTGATATATTCACTTGTCCCTGCAATTCCTTCAAATCCGATCCGTGAGACGTTCTTGGCTGGTGACTGAGGATATTACAGCGGCATGAGGGATTGTGGTCTGGCGTTCCTTTTTGAGACCTAGACCGGTTATCTATCTATCTCTACGCTCCGCTTCCTGTAATTTTCGACAGTGACCGTTCACTCGTATCCCAAATCAGCCAAGAGACCGATCAAGGTCAAGAATATGCTCGTCCTGATAGGTCTTCGAGTTCTCATAATTGTAACGAGCCTGTAGTCAATCATTGGGACACTGCGGGTCGTCACCAATGTCATTACTGATATTGCTGATGATTAGGTCTGACACAAACTTGATTCTGGGAGTTTCAAGTCGCGAGAACGAGCTTTCTCCGATCTTGTCTTCGGATACCTCTCTGTGATGGAAATTGTCTAAACTTGACGTACAATCGGAATCTTCTGGCAGTTGGAGTTTTCTTGAAGAAGCACCTAGAGATGTCGATGCCTTTACAATCGTAACTAGCGAGGGATATGGGGTACCAGACGGCTTATCCATTTCGATGTCGTTTAGTTCCATTCAAGTGTAATTGTGACTTGAAGTGATTCTGTCAGTTGGTAGCTGTCATTCAAAGCAGTAGATCAAATGTGAATGGTCATGGTGGGATGATTTAAGAAAAGCCAATAATATAATCCAATACCCGTTTACACCACAGAGCAAATAGAAAACACAAACACAGCGTCGTTATGAAGGCACCGGCACCGGCTTGGAGGAATTCTCCAGCTATTTCTTCCGAAGAACATTCCTGGCCCGCAGGTTCTCCGACGCCTTCTGAACATCCTCCTGCTGCCGTATCTTCCACAAATAGTCCTCCGAATCCAACACGAAGAACAGACGGTATATGTACGAACGCACACTTTGATCTTCAAGCCGTCACTGGTCTTGATGTTTGCTTCGGCTGGAATAGTCGCCGATAGATTTCTAGTGAAGAATGAATGAGCATCTGGCATAGTTCAAGGAGAGGCTGTGCTCACTTTTGTAGGAATGGCCGCATGATCTTCGTTTGGGATACATCGGTGGTCAGACCAGTCTATTTAGCAGGGTGAGGATCATAGACAGCGATTCAAGAAATAATTATAGCTCACTTGAGCATAGGATTTTATGTACGCCTGCCATCGCCCAGTCAATACCTCCGAGTCATCAAAGCTGGAATCATCCTTCCCAATCAACTGCAATGTCATCTTCTTAGATTCCGGCAGCTGCTCCCATCGCGTCAATTCCATATTACGATCTAAAAGTGTCGAAAGAACTTATCCAGTCGATACGGAACAGATTCTGATCCGGCCCAAGCACCTTTGAGCGTTATGCCGATTGTTCATGTAGTCTTGCATTGTGAGCGAGGGAATACTTCGGTCTCGCTTCAGAGTTTCTTGCAGCTCTTGACTCTTGGAGTCGGCAAGGATTACTTGGATCTGCCGGACACGTAAAACACATATCATCATCGAGAAACAATCACTCTTACCTGTTTGATAATCGATCCGATCAGCTTGTCGATGGTAAAGATCTTGTAGGCTTCCTGAAGAGTAATTGTAAGCCATACCATCGAATCGTAATGAATGAAGAAGACGCACCTTGACTCCAAACATAAGCCGCATCTGCTCCTCAAACGCTGGCTACTCCACCTCATTATCAAACAAGCGTTTGCAAGATTCGAGCATCAGCTCGTAAAAGTAGCTTGCATTGGCATTAGGATCGCTCATGCTCTCGATAAAAGCGGTAGCCTGAGGCGAAAGTCCGGTAGAAATGAGGGGAGCTTACCTTTGTGGCCCTTCCGTTGCAAGCTGGTTCGAGATATTTCGGAACTTCAAAAGACGCGTATACATGACCTATCACGACAATAGCATCAGAAGCTGCGAAACCGAAATGTCCGACCAACGCACCTCTAGTAGTCGCAGCAAAACATAAAAGTGGTTATTGGCGAAGAACGTATTCTTGACCCGTCGTTGCTGGCCTTCAGCTGGACTACCTTCAGCCGGCGCGGGCGACGGCACCCTGGAAAGAGAACGAGACGTTGCCTCTTGCGCTCTAGTTTTCCGGATCGTCGATTTAGCTTGCTCACTCTTGAGCAGTTTCCTCCTCAAGTCACCTGCAGCCGCTCCTATGCCTCCATTCCTCTCTTTACCACTCCCTTTCGAGCTCCCAACACTCGACACCTCCGCATCGCTAGCATCACTCACATCACTATCTGCAGTCTCTTAGACAATTTGGAAAGCATTATTGAACACCACAGGATCCAGGACAAAAAATAGCGGAACAAACGAGCGGAGGAGCTGCTCTATCCGTTTACGATCCGTGAGTGCGATCTGTCCTTGAGTGCGGTCCAAGAATGAGAACGTCAGCTTCAGTCCGTCCTGTATCACGGACAGGTCATCGATTACGAACTCTAGTTGATGGGAGGGCCGAGTCCTAGCGAAAAGGGGATCAATCGACGACACGCGTTTCGCCATCTGCCCCTCCCTCACTGCCTCGATCTGGTTGACGAAGGACTTGACGGAGGTAGCCTTCTTGTCCACTGACCGGAACGTGATGCTCTGGTGGTCGAGACTTTTGATGTAATTCCTCGCGTCAACTTCTCGCCACACCTTGTTTCACTCTCTCTGTGCCCGCTTCCACTCCTCCTCCTTGGCCTTCAGCCGGAGAAGCACTTGAGGAATCGCCTGTGAAGGGTAGTCCTGCATCGCCTGAATCACCTCCATCCATTGTTGGTGACGGTGATTTGATTGTGTGTGGAACCGTCCAAGGTGCATTCGATACGATAACCCGCTGGTAAAAAAGTGTTGAATCCAATGATGAGCTGCGGGTGGCCGAAGAAAAGGAATACACGCTGTATAACACCTGGTGTGTCGATCCTATGCTCCCTGTGAGGATAAAGACAGAAAGAGATCACGGATTACGCACAGCTGGCTCTTAAACTCCTTCATAATATCCAGAAATTGGTTATAGACGTCCGGCTGGTCTGGAACTGGACCTTGACAGCATCAAGGTAGCTGAGGGCATCTGTCACGTTGAGCGGATGGGGTTCCGGAGTATTCATGGGTGGCGAAGGTGGAGAGACGTCGACCACCATAGGATTCGACGGCTGCAGCAGTAGAGCAACCGAGTCCGACCTGGCCTCTGTCGTCACTGGGACCGGTGTAAGAGGCTGCTGGACGCCAGTATCCTTCACGGAGATCTCCTTGGAGATTTCGTTCTCCGGTGCGGTTGCCGTTTTCATGGAGGAATCGTCAGCTGTCCCATGGCTGGATATTAGGTTCTGATTGTCGGGTAAACCTGATCCTTTCGGCTTGGTGTCCACGGACAGGCTCGGTATTCGGACTTTGGGATGGGATGTCAACATCCATGATGAATATGTCGTCATCGACAAGAGGAGAGTCCGGGCGTCGCTGTTGACGTTTTACCTTAATGTATTCAGGGACGCAAATACCCGTCGACCTTCCTTCACAAATCAGCCCTGTGCCTCGACGAAAAGGGCCTTTTCTCATTCAATGTGAGCAAGTAGCTTGAACCCTTATCTCATAACCTCGCCAATTCTACGAAGACAGGCATGCAGTCTTTATGGGTCCAACATATCCGCTTTCCAATTCAGTAGCTGACATCGATATGATGGTGCTCAAGACTCGAGTTCTTGTCAGTGATATGCTGGGTGATGGCGCGCCTGTCCCACTTCATGTCATATTCGATGCATGAAGCGAATCTCTCGGTCCAGGTAATATAAATCTCATCACATCTTCTTACTTCATAATCCTCTTCAGTGCTGCATCCGACACGATCTGCAATACCTCTGGAAAATGCTCGTTGAGCATCGTCCGTTTGGACATCCAACAACTATTCAGTATGTTTCGATTGCAGCTACGTTTTCGGTTGATGACAGCAGCTATCTTAGTCTCTAATACATCAAACCGATAGGATATAATCGTATCAATGGAACGGTGCCGCGTGACACCGTGTAGAACCCACCACGCTGTAAATAACAGCAGGGTGAGTGAACTCATCGTTTTTTATTTTGGTTTGCAATTGACCTTTCCACCAGTGGTGGGACATCTGGTCATGGTCGATTTGACGTGAATAGATTTATATACCAGCACACTATCGTCTCGTCCCGTACTTGCAGACCACCCCACTTGTGGTCCGAACGTGTAGGGCCCTACTTCCCAATAGCATATATGATACTAACCATCTTTTAGTGATCTTGCTCATGACCCTACTATAGTCAGCAGTAGCGTACATGTGATGTATCGCCAAGTCACATCAGGGTCATTTATCAGGTTATCGCAGCGTCCCGCAACACCGATATGCATATGTCTGAAACTCTTTTCATTCACTCCACTCTTCATCAATGGGCAGAAAGTCTCTTCCAGCGATGACAACACGTTCGACGTGGTGAACCCCATACTCCTCGCGCCGTAGTAGGAAGAGCTGCATCCGCGACCAGCGCCGACTGTCTTGCGGCTATCGATGCAGCTCATGCTGCCTTCAAGATGTGGGAACATTCTCCACTCCAGCAACGTAAAGACGGTCCTCATCAAGGCTTGCCGATATCCTTTCCACTGACCGCTACAAGCAACTTATCTTGCAGTCCATGAAGGAAGAAACTGCCACGCCAATCGACTTTTGTATGTATAACTGGAGCTCCTCACAGGCCTCTCTCCGTGATACAATCAAAACATGGGGATCTTCTGGGTGATGAAAAAACAGCCTCGGACAGGATTCCCGGGGCGGAGGTCCTCGTTCAGAGAAGGGCGATGGGGCGTGATGTAACTCGTTTTTATTTTTATGTATTTTTGACTAACACTGACGTATCCGCTAGCTTTGGCATTGCTCCCTGGAATGCGCCTATCACGCTTACACTGCGCGCCATTGCTGTCCCTCATCCTTTGTGGAAATACTGTCGTGCTTAAATCATCGGAATTGAGTCCACGGAGTCAGTTCATCGTCGCGGAACTATTGCAAGAGGCCGGACTGCCTGCAGGAGTTCTCAATTTAATCTCCGTATCAAGGGAGGGATTCGCCTACTTTGACTGCTGAAATCATTGCACATCCGTCTGTGCGGAAAATCAATGTCAGTCGTTGGACTTGGGTTTCTTTGCATCGACGTGCTCATTTGTTTGCCAGTTCACAGGTAGTGATCGTGTGGGAAGGATAATCGCGAGCGAAGCAAGCAAAGTATCTCAACCTTGTGTTTTCGAGCTTGGCGGAAAGGCGCCTGCAATTGTACGTCATTCTACCATCTTTTGTGTATACCAGTGTTCCCTCAAAACACTTCCACAGGTTCTCAACGATGCTGATATAGACGCCCGCGGTGAAAGGTATCGTATACCCGGAGCGCTCCTTTACTCTGGCCAGTGTGCATGTCTACTAGTCGAGTTCTCGTACAGCGGGGCGTATCAGGGTACACTCTGACAGAAAAAATCTGCGAGCTCTGCAAATCTCTAAAGCCGGAAATCCATATACGGACCCTACGGCGAAGCTCACCGCTTTGTTTTCCCAGTCTTCTGCAGAGAATGTACTGGGTATGTTTCGCGAGGCGATTGGAGAGGGAGCGAAGGTCCTCGTAGGGGACGTCACGAGGGATGGTTCCGTGATACAGCCACATGTGTTCACAGGCGTTAAACCGGGTACTGGGCTATGGGAGAGAGAAGTGTTTGGTCCTGGTGGGTGTTTCCGTGACACGCGGATGTTCAAGTTCTAACGGATATTCAGAACTTTCAATTACAACCTTCGACACGATTGATGAAGCCGTAGAACTCGCTAATATGTCCGACTATACGCTTTCTTCATCTCTGTGGACGTCGGATTTAGGTGCTGCAGAGAAACTTGCACCTCGGATTCGAGCAGGTAAAGCAAATGCAATCCTATACCTTGACGTTTCCTAATAAAATTCAGGCTACGCCAATGTTAACGGCTCCACAATCCATTCGGAGTCATTCTTAGGACTTATTGGACTTGGGTGAATTGTTTACTCAAATATAGCAACTCAAGTGCATTACTGACTTTTTCGAAGCGGTTCTTCGGGATATGGCCGGTTCAGTATCGAAGACTTTACCGACAGACGTTTGGTAGTATTTCACCCATCACGACAATATCCTTTAACTTCATGAGCACCCCGGCACATGGCTCGGAACATCAGAGCTGTGGACCCGTTGCGGGTGCAGCACTAGCCGTATGTGACCATCAATGCTGTGCATACTGCTGTATGAAATGTCATAACTGTGAGGAAACGAAAAAGATAAGCGCCCAGTGGAAAGTATACATAGGTTACCTTTTCGATCCTTCCGTCCCATCATCGTCATCTTGTAATACTGCCCACTTATCGTACCACCTTACCCTCCTTCGAAGAAGGTGCCTATCTCCATTGCTCTTGCTTTGACGCTGACTTGATAATGAGCGCTCATCTATCATGACTCGCTCTGGAACCACAAGGTTCAGCAACTTCAGCTGTTCAAATTCCAATGCTGGAAGTTCGTGTCAAGCGCTTCAACTTCTGTATCACTTCACCGGCGCGTTATGCGTCAAATGACCTTTGTATGTTTTATTGTGTGCACTTTTTGACTATTCCGGTGCGTAGCAAAGCAGTTGCAGTCATGTGCTACCTAAGGCTTCTTTTGCGGCTGGAAGCATACCTAATACTCAGCTACATCTTCTCATCCTCTTCAATATATGCCCATGGAATCCTCCGGAGTCGCTCTGATCACAGGCTCTGCTCAGGGAATCGGCAGAGCCATTGCTCTCCGCCTCGCAGAGGACGGATTCCACATCTCACTCAATGATCTTCCTTCAACGGGAGCAGAACTTGATGTCCTAGCATCCGAAATAGCCTCCAAAGGCCGTAAATTTCATATAGTCACTGGAGACGTCTCATCTGAATCCGACGTGCAAAGGATGATCGGCTCGACAGTCCATGCTCTAGGATCCCTTGATGTAGTGAGCGACAATTACCTCTTATATTATCTTACGAAGCTAAGACTTGGTGAAGATGGTCGCTAATGCAGGCATATGCATGACAAAAAATATCATGTCTAGTACGTTCCTTGTGAATCATGATTGCAGTACGGATGTTCTGACTTTGGAAAGCCTCAACAGAAGAATGGGATCGAATTGCTGCCATTAATGGTCGTGGGACTTTCCTCTGCTACAAGTACGCCGCAAAGCAGATGATTGATCAAGGCCATGGCGGGAGAATTATCGGGGCATCATCCACTGCCGGCAAGACAGGTGCGCTGAATTATCGCGGGTCGCTATCCATGTATATAACCAAGTTCATTCGGTAGCCTCTCCTTCTGTACCGGTATATGGTGCATCCAAGTGGGCTGTACGTGGACTTACGCAGAGTGCCGGTGAGCACTATTCCATCAATTTGAAAAGAACGTTGTACTCATTCTCAACATGAATAGCGCATGAGTTCGGTAAATATGGTATCACTGTTAACGCTTATGCTCCAGGCACGTCTACTGTATATGCATTGAATCATATTAATTATGGCGCGTACCAGGTTATATTGAAACTGACATGAGTACGCTGTTTCATCTTCTATGGTTTATTCATACACTAAACGTCAACCCCAAGTCGCCGGCATTGCCAGTGTTATCAACCCCAGTAATCCGGAACAATACTATAAAGATGTAAGAGAACGGAGCGATGTAGGCAGAAACGGGACACCCGCTGATATTGCCAACTTGGTATCATATCTTGCATCCAAGGAGGCTAGCTTCATTACAGGTACGTATTTTTGTACCATCCCTGGTTCTTCCTGACCGTGGAGACTCGGTCTTTGGCCAGGTCAATCGGTACGACCCATACGCGCTAACGTAATGTACCCCAGCTTCTCACTCTCCTTACTAGGTATCTATCAACGGAGGCATTTATTGCGACTAGTGAAATGGTAATCACTGAAAGTTGAATTTGTACAACATAATTGCGATCGTCAACAACTGATTTTGATCCTAATCGAGGTGAGGCTCCTCTTGCATACGAGACTCAAGTCTGGGGACGTTCATCCCGGGAGATCCCAACTCAACAAAAGCATACAAGATGTTGCAGCAAGACCAATGCCGACGCGAAACGGACAAACAAGGCGCTGATCATACATAATTTTTGTAATACCGCAAGGGGGTATTTTATCTTTCTTAACGCTATCACAACATACGGTCGAGTCTGAGGGATGCTTGCCAATCATTCACGCCTTATTTTTACGGACCGTTATCTCCTTGGCCAATAGCGCTCTGCCTAGATCCTTCAATGCACTAACAAAGTGTACTTATTTATATGAGGCAAGGAACTTAAGTAATACATATCATGACTAGTAATACACGGGATAGAAAACCCAATGGTACAATAAGAACGATCTTCACGAAAGAATGAGCTTGAAAACACCTCCTTCAACAATCAACCCTCTGAACATCGTCTTTCCCAACAAAAGATCCACCCTCTTCACACCATCCTGTCTTTCAGCGCGTACCAGCTGTGGATTCCATCGAGCTCTGCACCTACGAGTGAAGGCCTTCGCAATGGCAGCCTTGTCACTCTCCGGAAAGCTCTGCCATTCTTCCCTGCTGATTCTCCACATCATCATACGATACAAACCCTGCAAGACATCTCCCAATGACAACCATCTGCTCCCATCTCCGATGCCAGTTATGGGCAAACATGGCATCGCATCGCAAATCACCGTCATATACTGAATGTGAGGGTACGTAGCCGGGCTGTTAAGCTCATTCATACCCAGCGGCACCTGTATACCCATGTTATCCACCCTGATCGGGTTGAACGCAGCCATCGAAAAGTCGAACCACAGGTATCCGAGTCCAGCTTGCACGTATCCAGTAAGCCATGGATTCATTTGGACCTGCTGGTAAATATTGTATGAGGAGGTTTGCTGACGGCCGCCACCTAAGGGTGAATTGGGGAATGAATAGTCGGAAGCGGCGGCGAAGTTCCCAGGGTGCCTGCGTTCATCGGGGGGCACCCACCCATTTGTTGAACCGTCGCCTGAGGCAGGTGGAAAGGGAACGGAGCCACGATATGGCGAAGCTCCGGGAAGGGGTACATTGGGGGCATAAGGCGAGGGGCTACCTGGATATAATGCAGAAGGAGGTATCAATGGGCTATGATTCTGCGCGGTACCGGCGGTGAAGGAGCCATGGGATGGCACGTAAGATGACGCAGTTGAACTATAGGAGAACTGTCCAGCAACAAACGAGAAGTCGTAAGACTCGTAACGTCGTGAATGCATCGGTAAACCCGTACGTAGCCTCTACGGTACTGGCTGCGTATTGCAAATGCCTCCTCTTCTGTTATGATCGTACCTTTCACTCGGGTCTCGCTAGGCGCTCGCCCTCCGCAATCTGTGGTCCGTTTTATCTGTCCTAACACTGCATATGCGACGATCTAAACAAGGCCACATCTGAGTTAGCCGTCAAAATAATGCAAAAGCTGATATATTTTCCTGAAGACATCTAATACACGGCTACAACGTATTTGTACACGGTTTTTCTAGCCCTTGGCCTATGCTAAAGGTAGTCCGCTGGATGATGCAGGAGCAGTGCTCAACAGGGAAGTTGCAGAGCGATATATAAAAGACTCTAAGTAACCGTAAATCCTGATACATCATCATAAACGGATCCTACCGTGATGATTCGATGCATAGCGCTAGCCGTCGTGGCATTCAAAATGAGCTAAAGCAGGATTCTGCCCAGACAATATAGCGTGCTCGCTGGTATGTACGAAAGGCCTGTCTTTGGGGCGGTACTTCCGCCCGACGCTTGCAGATACTTACCAAAATTATCACGGAGGCGCGCTGTCGCGTCTGAGATCTCAGATCACGGTGGATCGATATTATTTGCCTCGAAGATCGTCGTGTGGGTCCTAGAATGGAATGGTCTGCGATCGGTTAATAAAGGGTAAATCTTTCTCCGGTGGCAGCGCGACCTTTCCTCAAGCATACTGCGTCAGAAGGAGGCCATACCCGATAGGTTCCGTGGTAACATGCAGGTCTCACCGATATGTCTAAGCTTCCGAAACCAAATTGGCAGACCAGAGGTTTCCGGTAGGCGAGAAAATGAGGTGTATGGCGACAGTCAGCAGGGATGGTGTCCATACGAAGCTTCGGGGTCTCGCCCAAAAATGTGGCAATTGTCAGTTCAATGAGGATAATCTTCACAGGTTCAAGGCCGAACAGCTCGTTCAGAAATGGTGTAGAACGGATTCGGCAGCCGACGGAGCGAAGAGCAGGATAGCATGATGCAATCAGGCTTTCGGGTACGATATCCTTCAAATGCTACGAGAAAGTAGAGCTTCCTTGGACTTCGTGCACCTTGAGAGGATACAGAGAAATTCATGCACCGCCAATGATGCTAAGAAGGGTGTCGCGCTTCTAGTTGCCAATGAGTTACAGTAATTTTTAGGACGTAGGAGGGGCTGTTCTGCGAACGAATTGGCGAGCTACTCTGTTGTCAGAAGATTTCTACGAATGTCGGCGTTGAGCATGATGGAATGTGGTGCCGAGGCACTAGCCTTCCCGACAACGTAGAAGGGAAATTCTTTCGCTGAGGGTGAGCACAGGATTTTGGTAACTGGATACGACACGTACCGTCTTACCCTGCACCCTGTACTGCTCGCCTTATCTCAATCTTCCATGAGCTTGTACTATTCATGATAATTCCATCGAAATCGCCTTGAGCCCTTCTGATACAAGCTCACTGACGTTGGTGAGGACCGTCTCCAGCGTTGGAATCAAGAAAGGCGTCTATTTTGCTGCAGTGAAGGAGGCTTCATGTCGGTCCTAGCCTCTGTTAGACGACGGCGTGGATACACAAAGGAGAAAGGAAGGAAGTAGGTTTTATTAGTCGTCGGTGCATTGGACATCATGGTGGTCGGCGGCAAAGAGCGAGACAGGGTAATGTGAGTCGTGACCTTGACCGTCGACCACCACGACGTCCAATACGGTCCATCCTTGTTGCCATCCAGGATGATTCCTCCACCGAAGATAAAGAATTACACCGGTTGGCGATACTGGTACGTATTTAATTCGCGCCGACGAGATTCTGCTCACCGTGTTGCAGTGCCGTCTAATTCTTCAGAAGAGGAGGTGTCAACCGTCGATGAATATGTTATACAATACCGTGGACGACGATACTGCGAGGAGTTGCAGCAGCCCTGTCGAGCTCGTGATGTCTTATGGCTGTAACCGGTAGCGTCGACTTTGACGACACTGCAGCACTGAACAATGAGACAGTTGAGATAGGGAAAACGTATCTCTTCGGTGGTAGGAATGCAGTGTACGTCCACTCTTATGCTTCTATAGTACCTCACCCTTACTGAATGCAGTTGGGAAACCGTTGAAGTCACAGACATGGCCACCAAAATGCCTTCGAGCTGACAGAATGGACCCGGAAACTTTCGCTGTTGTTATATGAAGGTCGGCCGATCCGAAACAAAACTTAACCAAGGAAAGGAGACCTCTACCTGAACGACCTCCGTGCCCCGTTGAAACCAAACGAGGAAGCTCACGACCCTCCATAACCCAGCTATGGTCTGGCGGCGTCTGGAGCAACTACTGTTCTTCCGGTTGCAAGCATGGATTGGCCGCGAATTGACGGGAAGGAAGCTATCTCGAAAAGATAGAATTCTTGTGGACCGGAACCCCAGATGCGACCAGTGAGCCCATTGCAATCATTACTATTGAGGAGCTGAGAGCCGACCTAGATTTTTTTTTCGCTCTAGGACTAGTTTTGTATAACCCCTGGTCAAAGGGAATGAAACGGTATCTGATGTTCTTGCCGTCCAGTTATCCCTTCGGGAAGAATGTCCATTCGAGGTTCATTATTTATGAGCACGACAAACCGTTGTTATGCGATTGTCCACGATAGAGAGGAAGTGGACGACCCATCTGAATTGCCTACGAACACAACTTCAATATCCTCATCGATACTCCGAACTACGTCCCCATATCTCCCAGTCCCAAGTTAAACGCCAGCCTCGCCGAGCCATGATCAAATACGAAACATGACGCAGTGTGTCTTGTTTTCGTCGCAGAACACTGGCAGTGACTTCCTCGAGTGATCAAGACACCACTTTCCTACATTCATACACCATTAATGAGCGATGGAAGCTTGGGAACCACCTTCATATGGGCCTATCATTGATCAATACCTGCAGAATCTAAATGACATCCATGACCGCGGCGGCGGGTACAAACCGAGGCTACTCTTGAACCGCATCAAATTTTCGTCTGTCATCACGTGGACTGTTTCCACCTGGGGCCTTATCTCCTTGCTCTTTACCTTCCACCGCAAGCTTAGCCACTAAGAAAAGTCCAAAAACGCGGCAGACAGTTGTAAGTCATTTGTCTGGCCCTGTGTACCAGTATTCTGAATAATGATCATCGCTCCTAGTCTCGCCAATTGCACGATTTCACGAAGTTATCCACAGCATGCCGCTCAGCGAAAGGGTATGAAATCCTCCATGCATATCGCATTGCGCCATGTTTATCAGCTTTGTTTAGGACCCATGCGCGAAATGTCACTTCGGCGCAATCTATCCCTATAAGCCCTCCGTCGATACTACCGAGTGTCTATACTCCGGTTTATCCTCCACTGACGTCGATCAAGAGGCGATCAAGGACGATATAGCCAATCTCGAGGATGAATGGCTTTCACATCGAGTCTCTCTTCATCCAGATTCGAGATCGGCGAAATAAACTCCTTCAAGATCTCGATAATTGCAAGGCACTGTTATCGCCGATACAGCGCCTTCCTCGAGAGTCTCTTCTCGAGATATTCGAGGACTTATCTTCCTCTTTTACGGGCATTTCGGGTGCGCCTTGGATCCTAGGCCATGTATATTCACTTTGGCGCATGTCCTCTCGCTCTTCTCCTACACTGTGGACTAAGATATCCGTCCGTGGACCTGAAATCTCCAACGTCAATTTTCTCACCTTTTACCTCTCTCTTTCCCGTGATCTTCCTCTGGATATATACTGTGGAAACATTACAAGCTCAGCAATGGATGCTCTCAGTTGCCTTGCTGTGCATTCCGCCCGCTGGTCCAAATTGCAGCTTCAGATGGACCCACGCGAATTTTCCCAATTTTTGTCTTTTGTTTCTGTCCCCCCGGTCCGACTAGAGAATCTTTGGATTTTCATTTGTCATTATGGTTTCTTCGACCGGTCTTTTCTCCCTGCTCTTAGCTGCAGTAATCCCTTCGCTGCATCTCATATAATAGATGCCACTTTTCAATCCCTCGCCTATCCGACCCCCCCATATATCTCGAAGAACTACGGAAGTTCTCCGCGTGTATTTAAAGCTCTTCGGACCTTCTACCCGTCTTCCAGCAGGCCCGTAAACTCACCTCATTGTCCGTAGAATCCGTCAGACGCCCGCCGGAGGCTGTTTCTCTGGACATTCCCCCAGACCAGTTTCCTTCCATTACGCACACATATCTACGACGACTCAACTTAATGGTGCACATGTCAGAGGCTTTAGGCCCTCATACAAGCATTCACGATATCTTTGATTGTATCTCCCTTCCCAGTCTACAGACATTTTCTATCTGCGCAGCCAATCCTTATCTCTTTCCAACAGCTTTAACACCGGTGGAGGAAGACCGCCTTCTTGGGCTCTTCCGTCGTTCCAATTACAATCTGACAACCCTTCACCTTTGCATTCCATACGCCGTTGATACGTTCCTCGTCCCCGTGCTCGTTCAATCACTGCAATCTCTGGAGATCAAAATCGATGCTCAGGTAGCAGGCGATGTTTTTAGATTACTCTCCGAAAGCTGGGAACGCGCCTAACCTCAAGTCTTTGACCATTGACGAAATTCCTCTTTATGGATCTATGTGTGGTCTTTTACGAGAATCTGTGGCGCTTCATGCTATGATTTGTGCTAGGTGGTGTCGGGGGCTAGAGACATTGAGGTTATCTCTGCGTTTGGACATTGTCGGTGACACCTTTGTCATTCTGTCCCTCCATTCCGTGATCTGTTCAGGTTTGAAGGAGGAAGGGCTGGATGTGGAGTTCCTGTTCCATATGAAGGACTGTCTTCGAGACGAGGATGTGCATAACAAGTTCTTCGGCACATCCTAGACTGTATTAGCTTTGTTATATACTTACCATACCTTCCTCTGCCCTTGCTGCACTCCTTGTCGTCATATGGTCCTACAATATTCACTCAAGCTTTTCCAGCTGAACATTACAGTCCAGGAGAGTGGGATTCGTTCATAAATGGGCTGCCACTCGAACCACGTCCCATATCCCCCAGACCCAAACCAAACGCCGGCGCCGAGCCATGATCAACTCCAGAACATCTTCGTCGATAGCGTCAAGCCTGCCATGAGTACTAGAGCTAAGCAAATGTGATGACATCTATACTTGAAAAGTATGCTCGTTGCTGCCGACATTCTGGCAGCTCGCCTTTCCCGTAGACAGTAAATGCATAGTTTAAATTGTGGCTTGTGGCATAGAATGTGGCATATATAAAATATTAAACGAAGGAAAGAATCGACGACGACCTATTCCCAGACGGTACCAGCTTCTGAACAAACCTTCGGAAGAACACCCGTTTCTTCTGCGAACTAGCGCTGTCAACCAAATCAGCCGGCTGAATAGGCTTCTCGTCATCCTTGACCACCGAGGCCACGTCCACCTCACCAATACCCTCTCCTTCTTCCATATCCGGCACCTCGACATCGACGTGAACTGGGTGAGTCTCTGGCGTGATGGGTCCGTCACTGTCCACTGACGAAGCCAGCGAGCTGGAGGACGTGACGGGACGGGGATAACCCTCAGCGACGGCGGCGCGGACGATATGTCACGCTCATCGCCTGCAAATCGAGAGTACACGACTTCCGGAGCGCTGACGGGTCTTTCGACTCCAACAAGACGGATTGCGCCAACGTCAGATACAAGTGAGTCGTTGTCTTCAACATCGGCTTCTATATCGTCACGGACGACCAGAAGGACATCATCTTCATCATCGATACGCAGCGCACCAATCTCGCTCGAGGGGGTGGAGCCCAGTGATGAAATGGAACGTTGGAGCGTAGGTGAGGTACGAGATGAGGAATCGGGAAGAGGCTCATCGGAGAAGAATGTCTCGAGTTCGGTGATTTCACGGTGAAGGTTATCCAAGGAAATTCGACTACGAGGTTCTAGACGGAAGATCTTCTTGAGGATGGTACAGGCACCGGTAGAAATATCTGGCAAGGAACGTTCCAAGTGATCTCCATCCTCAAGATATGACCTGAAGAAGAATCTGTCGTCATTGCCACCCGCCCAAGGAGCACGCTAGTGACCATTGT
>NW_026848515.1:0-51688 GCF_030435595.1 Desarmillaria tabescens
AACAAAGTCTCTCGCCTACGTAGTCCGCAATATGAGCTCCAATTACGGTTGCCAAGCAGCTAATGTTACGTACCTGGGTCAATTGAAGGCGCTTCAGAGGGTATATCGTGATGCTGACACCATTCGAAGGGTGGTCTGACAAGATAAGAAGAGCGATGATAATGGTTTTTCCCAACCCTGTCCCTGCAATAACCGCCGAGTCCCTTCTTTCATACGAGGCTAATGCTGCTCGAAGCTGCATCAGCAAAACCCAGAAGTGGTCTTTTGTGTCTTTTCGGTCTTGCACAAGACCAAAAAGATGGCAAAGACGAAAAGATCAAGGGTCTTTACCAAGTAAGGTACATATTCTTGTCAAGAAGGATTTCATCTTTGCAAGATCTAATGCTCTCTTAGGGAGAGAATGTCTTCCCATCTTTTGTTTCTTTTTTCTTTCGTGTTCTGATAGCTTTGTAGAATATGGAAATACTAGTATATTGATTTATATCTACAACAATGAACTATAGCACGTAACACTAACACTATGACCCTCTCTGCCTCGGAAATAGAAATGAAGTTGTGCCGTAACAAGAGAGATGTTGCAAGAAGGGGCACCTGTAGGAAGGATAAGAACAAGGTGATTTCGATGACATGACAGTGCTAGGAATATATCAGTATTGTATCAGATTATCAGAAGAAAACGCACCATGGAAGAGAGAACAACAGCTAAGCAGTCTAAACGACACAAAATACAATGGTGAATAATTATATGAGGGGATGGAAGAAGCATGCACCTGCCGGCATGTCCCTTCCTGAACAGCCATCATCCTAGTCCTTACAACGACCCTCTCCTTGGTCTGCATGCATCCACCTACAGCTCTGGTCAGTTCAGCAGCGAGCAATAATGAGATGTTAGGTCGTACCGCTCCTTTTCTCACTTGTTGGCAATGATGGCAGCCCGGAAGGAAACACAAAAATCAGACATAGTCAGTTCAATGAGAGACACCCTTACCTTTGCCCTCATACTGCCAGTACATACCCAATGGCCCCATCATCAGTATCGAGTTGCAGTGAAGTGACGGCGATGGTGAGAGAGAGAGAGAGAGGAAGGAATAATCAATTTGGACTCCGAGTTCAAGTCCAACATCATGTGGACATGTTCGTGGCACCACCCGGAGATGCCCTGGTGGAGTTTGAAAGAACTTCGCAGATTTTTTGTTCCTCTTCCGCCATTCCATGCGCCATCTGCAAGTGGCTGCACTGTTGCAACATTGCAACATCACTGTGACGATCTGTGTGGGCCTTCAATTGGAACGGTACGGCCCTGATTCTCTGCTGTGATCCATCCTACATCCCCCACATGCACATCGGTGCCAATCGCCCTTGGGAGGGGATTCTTGAGGCCTCACGAAGATAGGATTGGCCAGGGGATTCCCCATCCGGCCCCATCTCCAGCCTGTGGAGCGTACGGATGCAATTCCAACAAGTGGGACGACAACAATGACTATGACAATGATGGTGTCGATGGGATGGGCAGGGAGGCTTCTGTGATGGAGCAGGACCATTGTGGGTGGTAGGGCATGGGCCCGGTGAAACTGCCTGCTGAGGAGGTGCAGGAGGAAGGAATGGTACAAGCAGGATGGCAGGACCGAGCATCCAACAACAGCAGCGACGATGACATTCATCTGGGCGTCGATTCTCATCCCACGGATGTGTTGATCGACACCAAGATGACAGCCCCGCCATTGCCATACCCGCCCGATACCAACACCATCTCCAACCACCCGTCCTAATCCACAAATGCCCCTGACCCATTTTCTCTCCCGATGTCACCATCTCCGCTGACAATGATGACGATGACCGATCCCTGTTCCTGCCACATCCCGCACCCTCCACTGACCGTATGACCACTGTCAGACCCCCACCCCTGTCTTTGATGGTGGTCTCCGTTTGCCCTCATAAGCCTACTGTGATGCTCAATCCCACCGCCAATGCCTACCTTGCCCTCTACCTTATCCCTCGCTTTATATCTTTATTTGTACTACAATATGAATATTACATATTTACATAAAACACGAATTCGTCAAAGAGACAAAAAAGTCATCAAGTTCGGACTCGTACCTGCTGTGCTCGCAACGGTCCACATTGGAAGGTCATTTGAAGAAGACTGCCTCAATTGATAAGATCAGAAAGCCACAGAAGACCCGGTTTGCCAAGACCAAGACTCGATCACCCAAGAAAAAGAGGCGGAAAGATGACTAAAAAAGACCAAGCCCGGAAAGACTAACTCTGGGTTTTGCTGATGTGCATCTCTCTAGGTGCCTCCCTTCCACAGGTCACAAGGTAAGCCAAGAGAAAGAGACAGTAGCAGATGATCTGTTGGTCTCGTGAAAGCGTAGAGATGTACGTTGATGGAACGCGATCCGCATCAACAAAATGGGTGATGTACTGAGAGAGATCATCAAAGCCAGCATTCCTGATGTTGTCGAGAGATTCAAAGATAGTTCCAGAACCAGATATTGTTCCCATTTGGTGATTTATGGTAACAGTGCATTCAACAAAGAGACAAGATGGTGGTAAACAAAGAAAACGGGTCAAAACGCGTCGAGATCACTACGATCACCAGTAAAACCTAAATATGGAAGCCCCTTCTCTGACCTTTTTGGGATCCAGCAATTCCATAAATTTATCAAAGGGAATTCAAACTCAGCCGTACAGGTCCCTACCATCGACGCTTGCTCATGTAGGGACCGGTCACAGGTCTAGCCGTTAATTTTTTTTTTTGACATTTGTGTACCAAAACCCAAAATCAGTGACCCCTTGTTCATGCGAGTTCGGTAAGAACTATGTCTTGCGGATCTACTGATGCAGTTAAGTTAGGACTCTTGTGGCATGCCATGGGAATAGGACATGATCAGAAACACCATCACAACAGAAATGAAGGTAATAACCACCACTGAAATAGTATAGATGGATTGGAGTTCCACACCTGTATCTCAATTTTTTTTTTCAATTGCAGCCTAAGAGTTCCGAACGTTAGGAGCTTTGCGGAGATTTTCTTTTTTGCATTTTGGCGTTACCTACTAGTGACAAATAAACAGTATACCAGAACCAATAGGTACTCCATTTTTTGCTTGTTGTGAACAACAAGAGAAGCCGAGTAGAGAGCCAGACCATAGTGATGTAACCATCGGTTTGAAAAATAGATTTGAGCCGAGGTGCTATTACTGAGTGTTGGATTTCGACAGTGCTAGTAGATAGTTATTAAGCTTGCCAAAGGTCAAAAAGTGAGAAAGAAATATTTTTCCTGCAGGGGTTTTTGATAAAGAGGGGAAATGATATGATAGGGTGTGATCAACGAAAGCGGAAGGAGTGTGACGGTCCATGACTTTGGATCCTAATTGCTTCATTCACTTAGGGTTCTAACAGTATCCAAAAGCAGCCTCCAAGAAACGTTTCCAGTGCCCCAGAACCTTTGGATTTGAAATCTTCATACCATCTTCATCATAACATTCTGGTAACATTGACACTGCTTCTTTCTGACAGCTCTTTGCTGAAAGAGACTGCACTGGATCTTGCACGACTTCAACTACATGCATGTTTACTTGATTATTACCACTGTCACCTCTAATCTTCCTGGTACAATTATTTCTTTGGACTTACTTGGCAGACCGAGGTCAGGGTCAGAAGTCTGTCCTGGACTACCTTATACAACCAAAGTGCACCCGGTTATGTCTTGCCCTAACTGCTTCATGATCATCCACAGACTAGTGCTCTGGGTACTATGTAAGATATCTATGTGCTCTCAGCAGGGACGCTTAGGAACAGTCAGTCCTCTACCTAATTTTCCGCTTCCCCATTTATTCTGCAGCTGTCCTCAATGTCATCATGAAGATGGCATCCGCATCCTACCTATACATCGAGGTCCATCTAAGAGAACAACACCGTTTCCCACCATACTGCATATCATACAATGTGTTCAGCCTCATTCAGAATCTCCTCCCCCTTAGCACCTATCAACCTCCACTGGTCACAAAGACGATATGCACGCAAACATGATGTTGTAAGGAATCCATGGTAATTCCGCTAGCAGCAGATGACAACCTGTGCCTCCGCTTGATGCAGAACAAAGACTCGATTGAGTGGCTGACCCATCCTCCTTGTAGGATGGCTTTCATCCCAAATGTTCATGTTGTTCGAGACTACATCCATTCCAGTTCAATGATCCAATGCTCAAAATTTTCCAATCTTGTAAATCACTGAGCTAAAGAGGAAGGCCTCTGGCGTCTTCTTCAGTTAAAACTCTCATTGTCAGGAGCTTCCTAATCCTCTCTGCCACCTGGCTTTTGTTCTATGCTATACTCCCCTGGCTTGGACCTTTCAGCAGTATCTAATCGGCTGAATGATCTCTTTGTTAATACAATGAGGTTCACAGCCTTGTGTGTTGGAGTATGCTAAGTACAAACGGCTCAAGTTGGTGACTAGTGGGGACTCTGGGATAAGCAGGGAACCCTTCAAATGTGTGAGGGGCTCAATTGCAAGGTATGCTACTTTATATACCACTATAATGCTGTTGTAGAAGAAGTGGTGGAGGTTATTATGGTGCATGCTTGCCCCATTTAAATCATCATATCACTCACGAAACATACAGCCCTCTGCTAATATCTTTGATAACCTCTCCATTGCCCCAACACCTGTGACTGGTGCCCTGGACAAACTAACTTGATACTTAGGAGCTCCTACCGAGGCTACCATGGATGTCATAGCATGGTGGCTCAAGAACCGCCACGTGTACCCGGCCTTGTCTCAGATGGCGCTTGATTACCTGACTATCCCTGGTGAGCATGCGCTTTTCATGATAATTGTGTTGTACTAATAATGTTTACCTTAGCTACTTCTGTCGACGTAGAATGAGTCTTCAGCTGTGGACGACTCCTCCTGCCTCATGTTCACAACCATCTCACTGCGCAAACAACACATGCACTTATGTGTCTTGGCGATTGGAGCAGGCTTGGGTTTGTTCAAGATGAGGACATACTGGCTGTGGTTCGTCTACCAGAGGTACCAGAGGAGGAGGACGATGGTGATGGTGACGTCCTGATGCCAGATGGCTGGGACACTACCTCAGTTGAATTAAAATAGGTGCATGATACAATGCTTTTAGGCTACAGAAGATTCATTTAATGTTCTCTGCAGGCTGACAACCTGCACTATGTTTATATACCCTCGAAAAACAAGCCCATCTCATTCTTTTACTATGTGACTCCTTTCAGACTCTTCCCTTTGATGACGACGACGATGAGTCAATGACCTCTTTGTTTACCTTACAGTTTTACTTTCACTATCTCTCAGACTTATTGATGGTCTATTTTACATTCTTTTAGATATATAATACTCTCATTAACTTGATCTAGCATAGCTTTACTTAGCAATGTTATACTCTTTCGTCATTGAGATATACGGGACGGGTGACCCAGCAACCCATGCACCTTTGGGTGACCCGTCACTGACCCATTGCTGACCCATCATTGACCCATGACCCATTGTATGGGTGATGGGTTTATTCAGGTTTGGGACAGGTGCAAAAAATGAGACCCGAACCCGACCCAGGCTGTACACTAACCACTAAAAATAGAATTATACTATGGAAAGGAGCAGAACGATGACGGCCGTCGGAAGCGCAGTGTATTTGATATCTTAACATTGTGTAGCATAAACTAGTTGTTCGTAATGCTCTCCTTGAGCTCATTGGGGTAGAACCTGTTTCATCTCCATCTCACCTGGCAGTGCTATCCACATGCCAGTGTTCTACCCTACCAATTGGAATGTTTGCAGCCTTGTGTACGACAACCTGGGTGTTCATAATCATTCCTCACACTCGACTCATTTCATCTCATCTTAACCATGACATGCAGTCTCTCGCCACATTGACAGAAATGTTTCTCCTATCACCGATATACACACCGTTCATATCCTCAAAACCATTCATCAAGTAACTCTGTGAAGGGAAGATAGGATGAAAGTCAACCAAGGCTTTCAGTCTAATATAGGATTACAATTAGCCGGTTCCAGGATGTTTGTAGGCTGAGTATCAACCTAGGCTTGGTAGGATGTTTATCATCCAAAAATGGCCACTTTCAGTCTACGCCCGCCAGAGCCGCTGAACCGTGTTTTTGGATGATTCTCATGCAACATCAGGCTGAAATCAGGACCAATTTTAGGCTGATTATCCATCCACTATTTGCATGAATATTAACCAATCTATAGGGCAGAGGTAACAGAAAAACCATTTTCATTTAGGCTGTGAACTAACACAATACTACACTATATGATATGATACCAGATATATATAACCCAGATCCGTCGTATGAGCCCATTACAAAGGAGATACCTTACCGTGTTCTCAGTAACCGTGCACACAAGAATAATGCAGGTAGACCAGACTTGTAAGGTCTGAAATACCAGAGATAAATGTTAACACCTGAGAGCACGCATGCCTAGCACCGAGAGCTGTAAATCTGTGTCAGTACCTCGCAAGGATCGCTAAAAAATGCAGTGCACCAGGAAGAGATGAGATAATACAATGCTGTACGAGATCATTAGCAAAGCTTCATGTTCAGATGGTGAAACATGTACCATGCATGGAGGTATTACTTTCACTAGAAGATTGTCCGGGACATGGAAGAGAGCGAGCAGAGAGTAGCCGAGTACCAGTCATTGCACATAAAGACACCCAAGAATCTAGCATCAGAAGGAGAATTCGGAAGGTCACCAAAGACTGTGAGGTACCGCCCAGGCCCTAGAATACAGGATCAATTGGACGAGGCAGCCACAACGATGAGGGAAAGAGCAGGGATGACAAGAAGTCGGAGTCTGAATTCACGCGATATCAACATTCACGTGATCTCTTCGGAGTTTGAATGAACTTAGAGCAAAATTCCACTTGCCAATTCAACGCACCATCACTGAGCACCCATCAAGCGGCAGCACATGGAACTCATAATACATGTCTATATCAGTTTCATTGATGTCTGTAGTTAATATCATAACATTTTAGGGTTTATCCCTCTCAGCCAATCATTGGATGATAATCATCCTTTGGAAAGATGTAAATTCATCCTACAATCTCCACAGGCTTCAGCCTAAGTCATCAACCAAAGGCAGATGAGAAACTATCCTAGGAGTCCTACAAGATATCATCCAAGATGTAGGTTGAATTGAAATCAACCAAATAGGAGCCATGTCTAGAATGAAGGCTGCTTATCAGCCTAGAATGTACTGATTATCATCCTGATCGGGCTTCACGGTGTAAACAGATCGTGATCGAAGTTCGCAGTGAGTCCATCTAGCAGGCCAGTTCGAGGGGGAGAGAGCAACCGGGCCTATGTTTCTCAGTCATAGGTTCTAACTCACGCACTTGGCCACAGTGATCTTGGCATAAGATGAGATGGTGGCCAGCTCGGGTATCAAGCACGAAAGGATGCTGTGAGAATGCTCAACTTAACTTATCACCCAAACTGCATCATCCACACGAACATTCTAGTAGTCCCCTCCTTTGTAATAGTAGTAGTAGTCGCTGCACTGGCAAACAGTCCCTGTAGAACATTGTAAGTATTTATAGTGGTATAAATAGAAATGACAGGGGCATGACACTTTGCATCTAGATCAAGATGCCGATTTCATATTGAACGAATTTTCCCACCATCATTCCTTATTGGGACCTGGTACTGGTAACAACCTTGGAAGTGGATTCTTGTATTTCGATAACGACACCACTTTTTGTGGTAGAATTTTTTTATCGATCTAGCGGATTTGGTTTCCACCACTAGGTGCTTATAATAATATCACTGTACTATTTCGTTCAATTTGAACATCATGTCTCATGAACACCCTGTTTGTCAGGCGTCCTAAATGCTCCGTTCCCACTATGCGACTTTGACTTGTCTCCGCTTCCTCTGCTTCTTAGGGTTTATGTTCGGAGGCAGCCTGAGTTGGCTTGTCCGATCCGTTTGTCGCAGAACCTCCGCTTGTGACGATTTGTCTTCCGTGAGAGGTGCATCTGTAATGTGTTGCATGTCATCATCTGGCTTTCAGGTCAGTTGTAGAGCTCACGTACTCTAGGCCGGAGTCTGAGAGACCACTATTGAGAAATTTAGTCAAAGTGGAGATCATAGATGAAAAAAATGCAAACCTAGATGATTCCCTGTAAACACCAACATGAGGACTGGTGCGTATATAATATATTAGGAGTACATACCCATCACGTTGGAAGCATGCATAAAGGGCATGGGAGTCCATGAAAATGCTGCGCAATGCCATATTGTTCTTGGCACTGGGACTTGTTGGCGAATAAAATGAACTATTGCAGTACGATGCCTTTATAGTACCACAGATGATATCGGTCGACTGCTTTTCGGCACCTTTCCAAGTTCAAAGTTCCGCAAAGCAGCCCTCATGTCCGTTGTCACCCTCCGTGTGTCTTCCAACTCAATTGATAACATAAGCCTAGGCTGGTGTAACAGCTGCCTCGATTTACTTATCGGAAAAGCATCAGGGATTTGACATTGAAACACTTGAACCCCATACCAATCGCCGTATTGAGTAACGATTAAGGAAGATACCTATGGCAGAAGAAGCGTGCGCTAAAGTCAACAAAACCTCAAAAACAGAGAACCGCAAGACCGATCAGAATTTAATGGATCAGAGATCGCCAGATCCGGACATTAGATGTTGGGGCTATAATAACCACCGCGAGTATGGCACGTTCCCCTGGCACTGAAATTTTTGAGAGGAGATGAGGTTATATTCTAAATAAGGTTCCTAGAATATCCATGTTTCGCTAGCCCATCGTCATGAATACCCCACTTGAAATCACACTGCAAATGAGCCTGGACAAGCGAGTTAAAATCGGAATGCCGGTGCTTGATGATATTGACCCGGCAGTCTATACCAACGTCCCCGGCTTTTGTTCCAATGACTACCTTTCCATCACCCCCAATCCTCAGCTGAACAGCGATGTTCTCAAAGCTCTCATCCCGTCAAAAAAGTCGCTCGGCTCTACGGGCTCCCGTCTCCCGAACTGGAACAGCCCAAGTCATGCAGAGACGGAAAAGTGCCTCCAGACCCACTTCAACGCTCCTGCAGCTCTCATGTTTACCTCTGGCTACGAGGTCAACATCGCGCGCGTTCTTCAGGTGTGTACCCCGGTAGAGGACATCATTGTATTTGACAAACTCATTCACGCGTCGGTGGGGGACGGGATTGCGGCAGCGCCGACGCGTAACACACACCCCTTCTCCCACAACTCTGTCGCGTCTTTTGAGAACTGCATAGCCGAGCTCTTGAGAAATCATCCAGAGATTTTGGCTGGCAAGTCGACAGTGTTTGTCACAGTGGAAAGCTTGTACAGTATGGATGGGGATTTCTCTCCTTTACCGCAGATCATCGAGACTCTCTGTCGGTATATACCGAAGGCGTATAGTCATATGGTCGTGGATGAGGCACATACGACCGGATTATATGGTCCGACGGGTCGGGGGTATGTTGAACAGTTGGGATTGTAGAACGAGGTCGATACGGCCCTTCATACATTCGGAAAAGCCAGAGGCTTGACGGGAGGTAAGCCTATTTTTTCCTCGAGTAGGATTTAAGGTGAACTAAGTCATATTGTTAGCCGTCATTCTCATGTCCCAAATTATCCAGAAGTACCTCGTCAATTATGCTCGACATTTGATCTACACGACGTCGATATCCCATCTCCACCCCATAGCTATTAGAAGCCCACTCGAATTTATTTCCGTACTATTGATGAATACAATTTTAAAAACCCACATTATATTATAACTTTGGAAACGGGTTTACGACTGCAGCCAGTACTTTGCTACGAAGATTCGACTACCCTTGAAAGGCGTTCGAAATGGCGAAGGCAACCGCATTAGCTGGATTCTGTACTCACAGGAGCTATTCTTATTCAATCGCTAGACAATCTGTTAACCTCCTGACCATGTTTTCCAGGCCTGGGGAATAACACCTCAAATCCCCATCCACACCCGGCCAATAAGCAAGCGACTCACAACTTCTCTCGAACGTCTACGTCTGCTTCGATGTATACTGCGAAAACGGGGCTTGCCGACAGTGCGCGTGAATCTGGACACGCGAATTCAATCAAAGTTAATCGCAGAGGGGACAAACCTACCACACGCTCGTATGAAGTTCCTCCTGAACAATCCCTGCTCACTGGACGTTCGTTCCTCGTGTCTGGGCAAACATACCTCCTAGATGATTGTTATGGATATTGGGTATCCACTGATTTGGTGCATGAGTCAACACATGCCCGAACTCGGCCTTCTCGGTCCTAGTAGTGACTCGCTCGTACTTTCTCTTACTTTCTCTATTCTTCGTATTGATACTAGAATATTATGGAACATTATAGAATAATAATGACTCTAATCTTTCCTTAGTATATAAACTCGTAGGTAACGTTGTATTAAAAAGCTTTTACCAATCTACCACTTCAGGACACCTTCACTGCGTGAACCCTCAGCTACGCCTAGCGCTTTCTGAACAACTCGTTGGATACGCCTAGCGCTTTCTGATACCAACCCGAAGGTTACGCTTAGCGCTTGCCTTCACCCACGACCCGTAATAGCTTCGCGCTTACAGGCTTTCTATATCGGTAATTGCTCCGCGCTTACCGGCTATTTCCCTCAGTAATTGCTTCGCGCTTACTGATTTCCTTTATTTCGCAAACCGGACTTCTCAGGTCTCCTCACGAACCCTCGCCGGAATCCATTATATTCCCTAACGACGTACATCATTTCTAATTAATCATACCTCGCTTCGATCATCACTCCTCGCCTCGTGCTCGCATCTCCGGATTTCGGCAGATCCATAACAATGATGCCGACCTCACGTTCCAAGAACTCAGCAACGTTAGAACTCGATATTCAGTGTTTTAAGTCACCGTGTGAAGAAGGAGAATGAGATCGAGTTACAGGAGAGTCGAGTCAGTGGTGGTGGATGTGGATGCACAAAAAGGACTTACCCCTCCCCGCCTGTTCGCACCTGCGAGCATGGTTGTGCACCCGTGAAGACTCATATTTTGCATCGAGACAATGTATCTGCGTCAGTCGAGCGAGCATAATTGGTGGAAAGAGACGTTGTGGATGGGATAGAGAGAAATGGCGGGGCGGATGTAAGTACTTCTCATTGACTCGCATGGTCGATCATTCACCCACCTATCCTAGCCCGATTAGAGCTTTGAGACTGTCGTCCAAGTGACCAGCTCAAGCTCAGCCTTTGACGAAGTATCAAGGCAATGCCTGGAGGCCATTTTACGTCGAGACGACGTATCGTTGTCTGGCGAGCAAGGTCTGGAGTACGGCGGTATAGGGAGGAAGACGACGAGGGAGGATGTGTGCACATATAGGTCTTTCACGTGTCAGTCCATACCGAGGGAGGACGGCACCTCGCACTGATCGGAATAAGTACTCCTTAACGTGCGCAGGGAGTAAGAGAACTTACCATTCTCCTTATCCTCCCACTCTGAGTTTCACAATCCCTTCTGTTCGCGGTGACCAGCCTCTCTGCGTGTCCATAATCCTGCTCGCTGGACAACGATACGTCGTCTCAGCGCAAAATCCGGCCCTCCAGCTCGAAGCTAGGCTCATCCTGAACTACAGAAGTCAAGAATTTGCAATTGCAGTTGTCGAAAGAGTCTTAGTGGCATGGAGAGAAGACGACAGAGGTCGTTCTGTGGAGAGAAGGTTTTCAGTGAGATGCATTGCTGGGCATGCGAGTGAACTCACTTTTTATCTCCTGGAGCCCATCTTCAATGCGCTATCTCTGCATCACACAATGTTGAACCCCTCCTTGTCAGCATGTATTCTCTCTCCGTGGGGCAATTTCTTTCCCAGATTTCGTGTTTATCTTGAGCTTTTGGACAGTCAAAAATGTCGGTTAAAATGTAAGGTTAGTACCGTAAAAAATCAACGGAAAATTGATTCATAAACATTATCCGGCGACTTGAAACTGCGTAGAAATCGTCTTGAAGGATCTCAGCTGAGAGGTAGAATGGGAATAATAGGAAAAAGAAGGATGATGGTAAGAGAAAAACCGAGCTTCGAGTTGCCGCCGGCAACCGTGCATGCTCTTCTTTTGGACATAAGTACTACTCGCGTCATGATCAAGAGGGACCTGCACCGTTGTCTGAAACCTCTTATCGACACAACATCAAAATGAAACTGTTCCGTAAGCGAGGTAGTCCACTCCCGCAGCTCCAATTTCCGCACCAATCTACTATTGATCCTGGCGATCCCGAATCTCAGGAATTAAGCGGCAATACTTACAACGTAATCACACATCACACTTTTCACCCTCGTTTCGAACTAAAAGAAGGTTATGATTCTCTGAAGCATTAAATAGCCCTTCCGCAGAGTCAAACCACGGAAAGCCGGTCTACATATCGAGCTACAGGCACTTTTGGGATAAAACCATGATAGTGGATGCGACCTAGCCAATGTACCACGAATGATATATGAAACCCAGACCCTTCCAAGCTCTTCACGCCGCCATAAGCTGACCCGGGAATATGACTGCGACCGGTGTTTTGCTGCTGTTATGCTCCTCCATGTGTTAATGGATGCATACTGCCGTTCTCTATGTGCTGAGAACAATATCGGCGTATTAGAGTGCTGGACGACAGGATACTGTCTCGCTGGAGGAGGGTGTATAGGCTGGCGCGTTCATTCATAATGCACGAGGGGATAATTTAGAGCTGGAGCAAAAGACTCAGTTGTCATATCGGACCAGATGAGGATGGAGAGAGCGTCGTTGGGTGTGGATGAAGTCGGGGCAAAGACGACTTGTATGAAGTCAGCGGAGAAGAGCACGGTGTAGAGGTTGATGGAGGCGCATGCAGAGGACTAGGATGGCGTGTGCGGTGAAGATGACTTGGATATAGCGTTCGTACTGTGGGCACAAGATATGAGTAAGCGTGATTAGAAGAGCTAGAGTATGCTTACCTGCACGTCGCCTAAGCCTCGCGCGTGCCGGTCTCCCAAGGATGTCGACGGCGAGGGCAGATACTGTTGTCGCTATAGTGGATTTTGTGTGGGGTTCCATTGTCGTCGAAATGCAGGAGCATGATTCTCTGTGGCCTACGTAAGTCAGCCATTGTTTATCGGAGTAACGAGTGCTCACCCATTTGACAAAACCTCCACACTAGGGACACACCGCAATCGATGACGCGCTAGTGCGCAATGCGTAGGGAGCAACATTGTGCACGATGACAAGAATTTGTCAAGAGAAGCGAGTAGTGGTCGGCGTAGCACGCGAGGAGAGTCTGGCGGATTCCCACAGAAATGCGTCGAGGGTCCGTGTACGAGCGGAATAGTGTGCAGGGTTCTACTTTGTACCTTCATTTCTTTCTGGCACCGCATGCCGAGAAGATCCTGTCGGCCTATATAGAGATGTATGTGCATGAGATAGAAGACTATGGACCCATCATGAAGCGTACTTGATCCCAGAGAAAAAACCAGTTGTGGCGAATGGTGCCGGTGAGGTTTGTCCCGATTCCGAAGGTGCGCAAGTGGAACATCCCTGAACAGAACAAGAGCATGTGTGATCTCCCCGAGCCCAGTCTTCATCATAATCCAACGCCGTCCAATTGTTCGACGAGAACGAGGACTTGGGCGATGGCCGCAGAGATAGCGGCGTGTCGGACCATCGCGCGACCACGGAAGGGGTCCAGGCATCGGAGGGCTCCGCGTCAGGAGGTGAGGAAACAGAGGGAGAGGAAAGTTAGTTCAGATGCCCAGGGTTGTTGTTTGTGAAGCTGATGAGGACGGAGGCGGGTGTCGTGCTGGTGCTGTCGACTCCATTTGATGGAGTGGGCATGCCTGGTGCCGACGAGGGAGGGTAGGTGTTGTAGAAAGTGATAGAGCAGGCGCGGACGACGAGGGTGACGGCTGGGTTGTGGATGACTTAGATACGGACATCGTACTGTGAGTCGATGAGATGAAGAAGCGTGATTATCATAGTCATAGGAATCGCACCTGCATTTTACCTATGCTATTGAGGTATGCGTGTTCACCGGCCAACCAGTTGTAGGACGGCATTTTGGAGGGGTTGTTGCTCGGATCCAGAGCTAGGACGTTACCTGGGAGGTTGACTAGGACTGGGCGAAAGTCGGTATGGATGGTGTGGTCTTCATGCAGGGTTCCTGTTGTCGTCCAGATGCAGGAGCACGATCCTCTGTAACCTACATGCATTAGCCGTCGTTCCTAAGATGAACTAGCGCTGACCTATCTAAGATACTCGCTTCGGATTTAGGTTCCGCATTGAGCTTCACCCTGGTGAACAACGCGTTTCTAGGGCCCACTCTGAGGACTGGTATTCGCATCCGATAATGCAGACCATGAGGACCGACCAGATTCCCATTAGATACAGCTAGGAGCCGGGAACCTTGGAGGGTTTCAGATACGGGGGATCTGGTGAGGGTGGTCTCAGGGAGAGGAGAGCCAGCAGGAGCGTGGTGCATGTGGTGCTCAGGAACGACTTCATCGCAGGAATATGGTTAGTCGTTGGAGAGGATGTCGAGTTTGAAATCGTTGTGGAGTCCTCTGAGCATGTGGAAACGTTTGCACGTCTGGATTCTCGCTGTCAGTAACGCGTGCCGGGAAGCGAGAGAAAGTCTTACCTGGCGTAGTCGCATTTCTTCACAGTCATCTATCAAGCTCGCCCAATCTAACAGCGCATCAACCGCATCACTATCGACCCTGTTCCTTCTTCTCTTCCTACAAACCAGACGATTCTTCATCGCGAGAATATGCGCCTGCAAGGGTCAGCGAAAGCCAAAAGGAACGTCGATATATGCCCTGTGATGAGATACGGTTGATGTTGATCTCCTTGGAGAAGGATGGTCGTGTTCTAGGATGGCCTGAAATAAAAGCCGGAGGCGTTGCGCATGGTAAGTAATCTGGAAATAAAGTCAGTTTTTAAGTCCCCAGACGCGTACCGATGTAACGTACATTAGGTTCGTTTTCATATCTGTTAGATCATCTTCCCACTGACTTGAAGCTACCATCTGAGGAAGAAGCGAATCGCGCCTCTCCGCCGAGTGAGGGAAGGAAGCAAAGACCGAAATTATGAAATAACACCAATCAAATTCCCCACGTGAGGTACACATGTCAATTTCCAATTCCATCTTGATTCCGTCTCTCAATTGCTACTGCAAAAACCTTCAATGAATCAGTGATCTAGTCGACATTCTGACTCTCACAATAAGTGCTGGATCCCAGGAATTCTTCCGATCTGGATTTTTTACGGCTGCGGGAGTTATAAGACTTGTTCGTCGACATTGTTCACGCCACTAAGAACAGATCTTTTAACAAAATGAAGGCGCACGTATAAAAATGATTGCAGCGATCAAATGTCGTAAGGTCCGACCACTGACCGGTAACAGCTACTTATGAGTCGCAAGCATGAATGTTAAGGATTAGGGCAATTTGAGCTAATACACGAGTTACTGAGTACTCGAGTAAAACCGAAGTCGTGAGCGAGGATGTCCGTAAGCCCAGTTCCAACCACCAAGAGGGATCCGTAAGAGTGCTAACAAGCGCTAGGCATAGTTAACGGGGCGTCAGCAAGTGCTAGGCGTAACTGACAGGGTTTCCGAAAAGTGCTAGGCGTAGTCGGGAAGCAATTGATTGGCAAGCGCTTGGCGTAACAGATCAGAGATGCTTATATCGCACAGTTAAGTGGACTTCGAAGATAGGTAAAATTAGCTTAAGATTCTAATACAATGGAAAGTACAATTACTTATATATCACTAGTAAGGAATTGAGTCATTATTATTCTAGTATTGGCAAGAAGAAAGGAGAAAGTAAGAGAAAATGAGAGAAAATACTAGTAAGCCGAGGTCAAGGCCGAGAAGGCCGAGAGTAAGCATGTGTTGACTCATGTACAGACCGGAAAAGACATGAAATCCATGACAAAGCCCCCCCAGTCTACATATGCTGGAACGAGGCGCATATGAAGTGAATGAAAGGAATTAGAACAAGTAAATATTGTAGATTTCACTTGTTCTGCTGATTGTGGCCATAACTTCATGAATCCTGGAATGCAAGTTCTTCTCCACCCTTCACACAAGGATCACAAGATTGATCACCTTCGGAAATGGCATTACTGACAGGCTTCTTGCCGTTACATGATTTGAAGATCGAGTTGGAGTGAAACTTGTTGAGCAATAACAAGCATGTATACGGATGAATACACAAGGACAACCCCTGAAGTGGATTAGAACTTCCTTTATGCTTGGATAAGTAAAAACGAAGTTCGGATGATAAGTGAATCGAGGAAGGCTTCGTGCGGGAATCGGCAAGTGCTGTTTCCAAAACGGGAATGATATTGATGATCCCATCATATTGCCATCTAATCGATTCTGCCATCGTTCCATTCACGCTCGAGATTGTGTTCTCCTTCGGGCATTGCCTCGAAGTCTCCGTATCTTTCACCTCATTTCCTAATGCTTGTAGGCATCGCTTAAGGCTCGAGACTTCTATATCAACCTCTGATAACGGCGCAGTCAGTGCTAGCAGGCCTGTTGAATGTGCTAGAAGGTTGGTTTCTGTATGTCCAGAAGGGATACCGGGAGATACTGCGATAGGCGTGATGAAACCGACGGGATGCAAGGCTGTCGGACTGAGCGAGTTTAAGTTAAAAATGACGCTATGGAAAATCGTAGAATAAGTTGAAACCCTAGGCACGTTAAAGACTCTCCTGTGGTTCGGTTTGCTCCCTAACTCTCTGCCTGCAGTATATCTATAATCACTACGTCCCATGTTCGTACTTTGGCACGAATTATTTCTTTTTGATAGCTCTCCGAGACGGATTCCAAGCTGTTCGTGAGCTCTGTGAGGGACATCCAGGATGAAAATCAACCAGGGATTTCATCCGGGGCTAGGATGATACTAACCCTTGCCCAGGTGGACCCTAGACTTACAATCATCCTAGTGCCGGCAGGATGATTACCATCCAAAAATGGCCGAAATCAGCCAAGACATTTCCAACCCGTCAAATCGGCAATTTGGCTCGGAATCATCCAAGACGAGGTTGATCCAGCATCCTATTAGCTACTGGCATGCGACTCAAGGGTAGGATGACTACCATGCTAGCTGTTGGATGGGTTTCATCCTATCCTTGCATGGTTATGCATCCAATGACTGGATATACTTGATGCTCTTGAAGTCTCCTTTTCAGTCATTTATAGCATAAAATCTGATATATTTGCAATACAATTGTACCATTTCTAGCGCGCGAGATGTCAGGAAAACGGGAAAATGCGAATACACCATCGAAACAGCTATTTCTTGAGCGTAGGTACCACTGGTATGTACGTGAGGCGGTGTTACACGGGTACTAGACCAATGGGGTCAGAGAAGGCTTAGTAATGCTTCCGCGGAATCAAACACGCGCGTACTGTTCATTCTTCGCTCCCACTGTCGTTGTCTTCATCTCCCTCAGCATTGGGACCTTGATCTGGCTCGTTATTGTCCTCCCCGTCCACTTGCATTTCCTCTGACTCTTGTCCTATGGGATTGGGATCATCGCTATCCTCCATTCCAGGCTCTTCCTCTGCTGTCTGTTGCCTTCTACTTGCAGCCTTTCGTGCTCTGGCCTCCTGGCGTTTGAGCATCACAGCCTTTGCTCTCTTGATACGCGGTGCGGATTGGTTACGCTGTGCTGAATTTGCCTTGAGGTGGCTGTATCCATCGGGCACCTGCAGATATCCTCGTCGATAATGATTTCCACGAAGATTCTTGAAGTACATCTTTGCGAGTTCCTCTGTCGCCCAGTCATTTTCAAAACGCTTGAGATATTTATGCTTCTCTCTTGCCTTTAAGGTAACTCAGTATCTTTTGTACATGGTTCAATTGGCCACTCACCGCACTGTATAGATTTGCCTTTGCTAGCGCCGGGATTTTGGACCAGGTTAACTTCCAGTTGATGTTGGCATTGAGAGCAAGAAAACGGATTCCGCGCTTGGGTGATAAGCAGAGAGTCAGTAATGTCTTTCCTTTTTCACTGGTACCACGCATCTCACCTGAATGGCTTTGTACTTCAGGTCTTTTTCCTCTGAGCTGGCGAGTTTCATTGTGACCTGGATACTGAAGTGCGTCCCAGCTGATCCCTTGGGTCTGGGGATTGTAGGTCCTTCAGCGTCTGTGCTCGTACCACCCGATTTGACCATGTCATCCAGCGTCTTCTGCAACTCAGCATTGGCAAGACGTTCTTGAGTCAGCTCCTCTGTCGACGATGCAGGTGTGTCAGACATATGCTGCATATACAAGCACTTACCTTCCATTCTAGCCACTTGCGCCTGTGCGTCCTCATCTGTGGCCTGTTCTTGCTGTGCCGGGTGCGACTCCATGTCACGCTGAAGGTCTTGACGTGCCTTCTTTTCCTTCAGCAGTTCAGCTCCGCTACAGTAAGCATGATTTATTCATTTGATTCAATATGAACCTGCTCACCTTCAAGTCTTTTCAGAGTTGCTTGCATGGCTGCCATGTTCGCGTTGGCCTCAGTCCTGTTTCCGGTGTCTGTCAATGGGGTTGAGTTGGTCCCTCCTGAGGTGCGAGGACGTTTGGGAGCCTGCTTCCATCCTGCTTGGGGTGCAGCCTGACCTGTAGATGGCATGTTTTCTGATTGTGGAGTCATGGGGGTGCGACGCTGATTGACAGGATTGGTACTCCCTGTGCTTCGTCGGACAGCTATGGATCCCGGAGTCTTGGTCAGTGTTCCTGCTGTGGCGGGTCATGCTGCAGGCCTTGGGGTGGATGACATGATTGTTCGCTGGTGGAGGTTAGTTTTTTTTGTTGACTGGCCTCGCTCAAATTTCCTAAGTCCAACTGTTTGCATAGATTTGTTCTCAGTGGCTTGCTCCCTCTCATTTACTCGTTTATTTTCTGTATCTCCTTGTATCTCCTACTCAATCTCAATGCCTCGAGCGGACCTTGTTTGGTGTGATTGCTGCCATAAAAGCATACCTCGTAAACGGGAACGAGCTCACCACCTACGGATGTCCCATCCGTATCTGGCAGTCCCACCGACTACACCCTCAAGCCCAGGAGTTGACTCTAGTGGCAACGAGAGTTCCGATGAAGACCTGTCTGATGATACTGGCTCTGTCACCCCTGGCTCGCAGATCCAGGAAGGACTGGATGATGTTCCCGTCTTCTTGGATGAGGGCAATGAAATGAATGTTGATGATGGAGATGCGGGCTCTCCTTGTGGTGCTGCACCCGGCTTTTGGCGATTTTCTGTTGATAATTCTGACACTGAAGAGGATGAGGCACCGGGGAAAGAAAATGATTCCGATTCCGATAACGAGGACGAGGAGTGGGACTACCAAGCCTATGACTGGGAAGGTCTGCGAAAGGCTACCGAAGGGTTGTCTGCATTGGATCAGCTGGGTGCGGGATATGAGAAACAAGTCAATGACATTGGTGAGCATCTGAGAAATGTACAACGCCTGATAATGGATCTAACTGCAGATATCTAGCAAACCGTTTGACAGAACTTGACCATGTCATTTGCCGTGCTTTTGCTTACAAGGTCTCAAGTCATACTACCGACAAGGACTTTGCAAAACTTCCATATGCCTTTCCCACCAATCCACCAACACCCAGCTTGCACAAAGTCCGGTCACGAGTTGTGTTCCTCTCTGGTCTGACACCGGAATTCTACGACTGTTGCCCAAATTCATGCTGCTGCTATACGGGAGCCTACGACAAGCTCAAGGAATGTCCATACTGCCGAGAGAAGCGTTATCGTGCAGATGGCAAGCCTCGAAAGCAGTTCATGTACATGCCCCTCATTCCCCGCCTCATTGCATTTGCGAGCAACCCTGACATGGCTAAGCAGATGCGCTATCGAAGCGAGCATGAACACAGCCCAGGAACAGTAAACGATATCTTTGATGGATCTCGATATCAGAACTTGTGCGCATGCAAGATCCACATCAATGGAACGGCGTTGGCCAGGAGGTATTTTGAAGATCTTAGAGACATAGCTCTCGGTCTGTCAACTGATGGGTTTGCTCCCCACAAACGTCGCAAGAATACTGCGTGGCCGCTCATTTTATTCAATTATAATCTTCTGCCTGACATTTGGTTCCACCTTGACAACATCCTCTCGCTCGGTGTCATACCTGGCCCCAAGAAGCCTGCTGACATTGATTCCTTTCTCTGGCCATTGGTGCAGGAGCTACTGAAGCTCTCGGAGGGCATCCGGGCCTTTGATGTTTTGGAGCCTGACATGGAGAAGGCCATTTTCTCCCTCCGGGCATTCCTTATTGTCATATTTGGTGATATCCCAGCTGTTTCAATGCTTATGCATATGAAGGGTCACAATGGCATCTCTCTGTGTCGCATGTGCAAAATTGTTGGGCTGTGTATCCCTAATTCCAATGCGACTACTCACTACATTCCCCATGATCGCTCTCATCACCCAGATGTCCAACAGAAGCCTGATGCCATTAAAGTTTATGACCTTGGAGACTTGCCATTACACTCACATGATGAGCTGATGGATCAGGCAGATCGAGTTCAGTTGGCATCCATGAATACGGAAGCAGAAAACTTGGCCAAGGAGTATGGTATCAAGAGCCTGCCCTTGCTCACCTTTCTCGATTCTCTGCTGTTTCCCATCTCATTTCCTTATGATTTCATGCATCTCATCTGGGAAAACCTTATGAAAAACCTGGTTCTTCTTTGGACCAGGGAGTTCAAAGGGCTTGACGAAGGAATGGGTTGTTACGTTCTCGATAAGTCTGTGTGGGAAGCCATCGGTAAGGCAACAGCTGCATCAGGATCTACCATTCCATCTGCATATGGTCCCAGGGTGCCCAACATGTCAACAGACCACTCCAACATGTCAGCAGAGATGTGGTCATTTTGGAGTCTGTATCTCAGACCGGTTCTTCTCCAACGATGCTTCAAGGATGCCAAATACTTCAAGCATTTTGTTCATCTTGTCATGCTGTTAAATCTCTGCCTGCAGTTTGAAATCAGCACGGCAGAAATTCAGCAAGTTTGAGATGGGTTTATCCGTTGGGTGAAAGACTACGAACAGTACGTTATCCCTGTTTCTTGACTGTAGTCATTCACAGACTGAACATGTATCTGATAGGCTGTATTATCAATATGATCCAGCACGCATCTCCACTTGTCCTGTCACTATCCATGCCCTCCTTCATATTGCCGACAGCATTGAGACGATGGGACCAGTCTGGTGTTATTGGGCTTTTCCAATGGAGTGGTATTGTGGCAAACTTCAACCTTCCATTCAGAGCCATCGTTTTCCATATCACTCGCTTGACCACTTCATTTTAGAGTCTGCGCAGCTCACTCAACTGCAAATCCTCTATAAGCTTCATGATGAATTGGCTCTTCGGCCATCTCACAGAGGCAAGATTCTTGGATCATTTCAAAGTGAATCTTGTAAGTCACTGGTTCTTGTTATGTTAAACCTTCTCTGAGACTTTCCATAGATCCCACCTGCATGCTTCTTCCTCCGAGATCACCAATTTGCCCTGATGAAAAGCTGTTATCCACTTCTGTTAGTCCAGCTTTGAAGACACGTTTCATGCGTGTTGATCTCAAAGTGATTCGCAAACACCTGAAGGCTGCATTTGTTGAGGAGTGGGGGACTGTTCGACATATTGACTCTGAAGAAGGTGATACAATGCATGCATCATCTATGTATAAACATGGTGAAGACCACCGTGATCCTACATTTGTCCGGGCAAGTAATTTCTCGATGTATATGTGTGGCTCCTTTCACTAACAAGACCATAACAGTACCAGATGTATGTGGACAAGTTCGCCAACCAACGCCGGCATGCTGAAGAGCTTGAGCTTAAGACATTTTATGGCCGGCTCGAGCGTATTATTTACATTCACTTTCGGGCATCAGCACATCAAGATCTCCACATACAGAATGATGCTGATGCCCACATTATTCTGGCAGTCATCCGCAATACAGTTGTAGATGAGTCATTGCGCGAGCTACTCAAGTTGGATATCCATTTCTCATCACATGAGGGAAAGTTGGATGTGATAGATATTACTAGTGTGCAATGCCTTATTGGCAGAGTCTTTGATGGGGACCATTGTGCGCTCATTGACCATAGTGGTTCCCTGGCTTGTGCCATTCATGTAGATGATAGTGATATTATAGGAGATGAATAGGAGTGATTGCATACCCTACTGACAATTTGCAATGCGGGGTTTTAACTGTGGGGACACTCCTTCAACACTGACACTCATCACCTACCATGGCTGGCAAGCCTATCATTGGATGCTACAACCCAAATGTGGCTCCCACAAAATTTGTGAAGGGTGGTCATAATGGGGAGTACTTGAAGAGTGGTGACAAGCGCAGGAGTAAGTATAGCAGAAGGAAGAGGTGAGAGGCAGATTACTCTGATACGCAACCATATAAATGACATGTTTTCAGAACCAAAAAAATTCCTGTGACACGTTCAAGTTCACCAATAGTACTTTCATCGCCCGAGGCATCAAAGGCAATGCACAGAGTGGTTCATACGGAGCTGTCTACAGTGCCTGAATGCAAGAATGAGATCATTCCTGATTCCGAGCCTGAGGGAGCAATATGTCCCTTGCTAGATCCTTTGGAGCTCATGGCATGTGACATGGATCTCACTGTGAGCTCTCATCTGCTGCTTTATGAGCTGGAAGGCCTCCAACAGCGTTTTGACCCAAGTGTTTCCACCAGGCACCTTCGGATGGGATTGAAGAGTGCACGAGAGGCTGTGGAGAAATTGGAGCAGCTCGCAGATTGGATGGATACTGCTGACTTGATGCAGTGGAGCAGGGCAGTGGAGGCGCATCAAGCTGTATGGGCTGGTTGGAAAGAATTTCAGGAAAGACAGTCAAGTTCGCAGCACCCAGAAAGAAATGATAATTAGCCTAGTCTAGGAGTAGTAATAAGCAAAGAATTGGCTGATGTATCAACCAGAACCCACCATACGTAGGATGTATTTCATCCTAGGAACGGGTCAGTCCTTGGAGCGACATCATCCAATGTTGATAGCCAGGAACAGGTTGATCACCAACCTGCCGGCTCCCACGGGAATCATCCAAGGCACTAGGATGATTCCAAAACAACCTAACAATAGCCATATGCAGAGTGAAGGCTGCTTATCAGCCTAAACTAGACTCATAATCGTCCTAACCTGGTTTCACAGTGGAGAATGAATCTTTGGATGTGATTCTAAATAGATAACCGTAGTCTTTTTCGGAAAATATTGCAGATCATCAGGCCTTCAGCTTCAGGCTACATTTAGTATCTTATTTGGGTGATGGGATCAATATCATCATGTGTTTGCCTCATGTATCCGTTACTGGATAGTCAGTGATGGAAAGTTGGATACCGGACTGGCTTTCCTTCATCCTGTCACAAACGTGCTGGCTGTTATTTATCGACTTTCATCCATTCTACTCTCCTCACCATCAACCACCGCTGTTGCACCAGAGCAAGCCATCCGATCTGCGCTTCTATATCAGATCTTTCGCCTCGCAAACATAATATCGTACTCTTTGACAATATGTCCCACCCATGTCCAAACTGCTATATGACATGCGAGGGACCTTCCTCACTCCACCCTACCATATATCCCGATATCATGGTCCTTTTGCGTACTGATCAACCCCCATCAGCATCGGAGGCAGCTATATTCAGAGAGGTCCAAAGAACGAAATCTAATAGGATCTCAGAGCTGGCCGACTCTTTGATACCTGAGCTTCAGGAGAAACTAGCAGCCCTAGTCCTGGAGCACAGGCAGCTCGTGTCAATCATGGAGCACGCAAGCGAGGTCCTCAATCCTGTCCGTCATTTGTCTGAAGACGTATTACGCAAGATATTTCGGCACTATCTCCCCGACTCGGAGTCGATGCCAAGTCTCATGTCCTTCCATCGTAAAGATTCTCCCCCGTGGACCATTGTTAGGGTATGCAGGATGTGCAGGGAGACTGCACTGTCCTTTCCCCAGTTGTGGACGTGGGTACACTTCGACATGCACATTGTACCTGATGACATTCGTGCCTATGGGTGACCAACCAAGACTTTGTCTATGCGCGATTTTATTTTGCATGAGCACTTACTAAAGAGGCTCCATCTTCAGTTACAGCACTCAGCTTGTCTTCCACTTGACGTTTCATTCATGTGCAATATCAGTGTAGGGAAGGATGGAAGCTCACACCTCTGGCCACTCGTTGCCTCTTCCCATCGGTGGAAACAGCTGCTGATCAAGTCTTTCAGACCTTGCCCTAGAACCATTTTCCTTCATTCAGAACTCCATATCATCCCTCGAGATGCTAGAGGTAGCCAAAGAGCTGATGACATCTCCTCTGCATTCAATATCGCTTCTTTCAGCTGCCGGCCTTTGGAATCTCATCATTAATGATCTTGATACTTATCCGAGTTGGCAAGACCTGCAGCTACCATGGGAACAGCTGACTACCTTAACATTGCGAGGGGTTATATCTCATTCAAATGCAATGAACATAGCACATATTCTCTGCCAAATGTCCTTCCTCGATCGTTGGAATTCACATCACAGTTTTTTTCACTAAATATGCACGCTGTCATTTTGACTGAGATCACCCGAATGTCCTGCGTTATCGTACACCCAGAGACGATCTTTGGTTCTAATAGCATGTTGGCATTCATTTTCTTGCCCTCCTTGAACCATCTCAGCATATCATATAAGGGTAATCACAGTCATACAGCCAGTGCGAATGATGACGTGGTTCCTATGTTGCAACGATCCAACTGCGTTCTGAAGACTCTCAAGCTCTCAATGGGCCAAATGATCTCCGATCCGTTGCACCTGCTCCAATGCGACAGCTCTTCATCGCTTGAGGAGATTGCCATATTCTCATTCCCAGTCGATCTTATTCGAGATATCCTTTCGCGTCCTTATGCCATCAACGACACTGCATTCTTTCTGCCTAAATTGCGCTATATCGAGATAGATGTGTCTTCTCCGAGTCTCAGTGCGGGAGAATACGAGTCGCTTGAGAATTGCATTATGCCCTTTTTAGAGTCTCGCGAAGCTGGTGGAGTTGTCCTGGAGTCTTTTTATGTCCATGCTCAAATGGAATATGTTATGTCAGAATCCTTTGAAAGGTGTCTCCGATTTTACATCTGTCGTTATGATCACAATGATCCTCAACCCTTTTAGTTGCAACTCAGTTACGACTTCAAATGATTTGTAGATAGTTACTAGTATTCGTTCTTCATGTGAATTATTACTCCTCGCTGAACATGCAATATTCAAAAGGCCGCCAACTTCAGATCCGGATGCAATTTATTACCAGCTATCAGCATTGGAGGGAAATCAGACCCATTTCTTATGCTCGGTGAGTCCGGAGGTTTTCCACCACTGTCTCCGTGTTTAGTCCTGGTTAAATCGCAGCTGAACCCTGGTCTGTGGTCGAGGAAAATGGTGAATATCCAGCTCATTGTCCGGCGAAATAGATAATGATGCCATTTCTTTGGAGGCAGAATGTCGTTGTGTTGTCTTCACGTGTTAAAATGGACAATCCATCATGGGAAGTAGTTTCTGAATCACTAAGATCAACATACATGTTTTTCAGGCATGGCAGTCCTCGGTGACATATTGTTGCATGCTCAACGCGCTGAAGAAACAAGGATGTAAGGAGGTGCTGCCATTAGAACAGGCAAAAAACGAGAATCGGACATGGCTGTAGGGACTGGGGTGCTATTGGTCGGTATGGGGTGTGGTAGTATGTGAAATATACCGCCAGTGGGTCCATTTACGAGGAGTTTCTGGTAATGACATACGGCCTAACCAAGACTGATAAAGACGAGCTTAAAAGATGCAAAGAACTGAGACATACCTTGAAGAAAGGTCGATATTGAAGGCGACTTCTTTTCATACCCTTTATTGTAGTCTTCAGTCAAGACAAGGGTATCGAGGACGAAACCGCATATGATCTCCAAAGTCTCCAAATAAAGGAGGTATTCATACGAACGCATGATCAGCAAAGGTGATTCAAGGGGCGAACGATCCAATATCATCAGCACCAGCCTCGTCAAATGTCTTTTGGGAAGACCACTACATCGTAATCGCTCAGCCTATTGTGTTCATGTTGTCATTCATAATGATGGTGGGCTTCAAGATTTCAGAAGAACGCGATAACCGTCCACCAACAAGCCATTGGGCGGTTCAGCCTAATCAGCCTACATTAAACCGTAAGCAGGAAAAATGAATACATCGGACTTACATCGAATCAGCATCATTTACTGGTCGTGCTGGTGCTATCCGAGAAGGAGTACACTCTGTGAAGCTGGACATATGAATCTCAGTAGGTGAGTGCAGACGGGTCACAGATGCACGTACCATTTCACCACATACTGACGACACGGATATCCCCCTACCTTTGATTTCCATGGTGTCTTTCTTCTATATCAATGCTTGTATTTAGGCCCATGATGCCTTTTCTCCCCTCCATAATCTCGGAAAACCTAATTATATGTGCTTAATTACACAGGTCAAAACAGACTGCAGATGGGAGACACACATAATTTCTGCGAAGATAATCCATAATCATGCCAGTGATCCGTCACCTTCGCGTTCTTCAGATACTTGCCATGATGATTTGGGTTGTTGGCCATACCATACTCCATTCTAATGGTGTCAGAGTTAAGACTGTCTGCAAGAACTGAGCAGCAGAGCACTTACTCTTTAGTATGCATCTTAAGACCTCTAATGTCAACTATCATGCCTGTAACCATCCCTCCGAAGGCAGTGAGTATCTGCGATGGCGGGCATGAATTTCTGTATAATTCGAACACAAACAAGAAGTGATGTACGACACCAACCTTCAGTGCTGCACATGCATTTCTGCTCTTGATTATTTCCTGGTCACGTAACATTTGGTGGAGTTCTCTATGATGATTCGGAATGGGAAGGATAAAAACTGTAGAATATTTAAGGACCCTCCTTGCTACTGCAAGCGTCGCAAAATACAGAGTTCAGCGCCTCATTCGTTGGGCAGTCAGAACCAATTTCAGCAATGTATTCTGCAGGTTCGCATACAAGTTCCAGTAAAGAAGTATTACTCGGCAAAGAGACTTGACGTATGAATGAGTTGTCAGGTGCAAATAAATGGGAGCACATGCGTACCGGCCAAGAACATCATGCCATACTCCTGCAGTATCCTGTTGGCACCATTTATACCATCGTTGCCTGAATATACACATGCGAATGGTGACCTACTTCATGATAAGCAACAAACTGGTAGAACGAGAAGACGCATACCCTATTTCAACAGGTGGCTGAAAACATACTTCAATTCTCGTTTGCAGATGTTATCATCATCTCCTCTACCACAGCCACTGTCATGTCATGAAACTATATCATAGGTAGCGATATTCTTGTGTCCTGCCCCATGCTATCGCAGTGACCGGGTGGGATGGAGGATATGATAGTTGATGACGAGGGCAGCAAGGCTGTGCCGGAGTTGAGAAAAAAACCGGCTTCCGGTCTGGTTGCCGAAAATGACCACCTATCAACCCCTAGGCATGCCTAATGCTAGCATGCCTACTGTATTGTGACTCGAGGGCTTCGAAGGCTAGATTATAGCAGCAGGTCAACTCGCAGGTGACAGGAATTAACTGAGAGAAATACAGCTAATATGAATTTCAAGGTCCAGATCGAGAGCTTGAGTAGGCTGTTTCCTCAGTTTGGTGTAGGTCAGCTTCTGAACTGTATCTTTGTCGGTAACAACAGTTGCTTGCTGTATTACACAGGATCCAGTGCTGATACTGAGATTGAAGCTCAGTGGTGGTGAGTATCCTCCGAAGGAAGGGCGAATTCAAAGTTGGTGCTGATAGCGATTGATACAGTGCATATTGCTCTCAGTGAGAGAATGCGTCTCTATTTTGTGCCATTATCATTTATGAGAGAAAGCCTGGATTTTATATCCACCAGAAATAGAAAGGAATGGTGCGGCATCAGAAAGCACAGACGTGGCGCAAAGTCGAGAGAGTGGGTCAGACATCAATAGTCATCCTTAACAAAGTAGGTGCCCATATGCTACTGAATAAATTTGGTCATATCATGGAGCATCAGTGAAATTGAAGCAATACTCACCGTATTCTAGATATTTCTCGCACTATTTTACAGCTCGGCTCTTTCGATTCGGCCATCCAATGGATAAACGCGAATGCTCTCGAGTGCCTAAAGGAAGATCAGATGGTATAATATCCAGAATATGATGCCAGCATCACCAAAGGATCCACATTGATAGTATAATTGTCTCATTTCTTAATAACAGTTCCGTGTATGACAATCCCTTGCTCTTTGCAGCCATCTTCACTACTGGGTAAACCCATCAGCAGAGAGATATAAGTACTCGGAGATGCAATAACAGAGACATCATGTTGATGGAGGTTGGCCAATACATGTGAGACCATCGAGTATAATTCATGTGCTTCCTTCAGTGCAGGAACGTGCGTGGCAGAGGTGAAGAACAAGTTTGGTCATACAGAACAAGCCAAGTCTTGAAGGCCTCTATGTCATATTCCCATCCAATTTTATAGAATATAGGAAGATATGAACGACATGCCGAACTGAAGCATGCTCAAAATACGAAGGAGCTCTTTCGTACCTCCGGTGCATCCTGTTCAGTGTGTCTGCTATACAGAGACAGCGGTGTCACCCAAGAGCTCGAACAGGCTGAATTGGATCACTGTTGTAGTAGCAATGGCCATTTCCACTGTCCTCAATGCGTTCCATCGTGGAGATAGAATTTCATTCTCTACTTCTGGATCCTTACCTTAATTCAGTATCTGTTCAACTATCAACATTTGAAGACCTCGCATACCGTTCAAACAATCCTCGGAGACCATTTCCTTATTCCTCTCCTAAACATGCAAAGTAGCTTGTGGTCAAGCCGGAATACGTCAATGACTCGATGCCTAGCAAAGTATTCAAAACAGCTGGAGCTGTCTGAAGCTGTCCAATAAAAGTCCAACACTGCTTATCTGTCAAGGCAATGCCTGAATGCATTCGCTTGCCCTAGGTATAATATAATCCCTTGTAAGTATTTTCTTATCATTCTCGTTTCAATCCTTGAGCTACAGTTATCTGCCTAATAGATCATCAGAAAATTGCCCCGTACGAGATTTCAATGTAATGGAGAAGTACCCTCAAATTAAGCTCTCGGTCATTGTATCCAATTTTGCAACAGGAATATGGCATTCGAGAATTCCTGCTGTCATCAACATGGATAGCATGGAATACCATTGTCCCCAGTTCTCTATGTCTGGCAAAAACGGAACACACAATACCAAAGTGTATTCAAAAACAAGATCAGATCAGAAGACAAGGCAAGTGTGTAAAAGCGCCTACCGCAAGTATGCCACAAGTGCCAAATGAATTGATCAAACCTCGGCAAGGGGAAAGGGCATGCCATGACAGCTACCCATGAAGCAAGGAGACCTGAATGCCAAATCATGATGAAAGGTCTATGTCACATCAAAAGATAAACTGAAAAGTCAGGAGCACTTACCATAGACCCACTACCAAGAGGCACCCAATGAGTTGGGACATCCTTGCTTGAAGTATACGTAACATCATGTCATCACGGTATGCTGAGGGTGCATGGTATCATCCAGCGAGGTTGCAAACACAGCTACGTTAATCCAGGCAACATTACCTTGCTTCTTCAATAGGCTCGCCAGATCGAAAATCAAAGGAGGGCGAGACATGTAACATGGCGCTCCAGTATGGTGGCATAGAATTGATTGCTCTAAGATGCCTGTATCCAGTACTGAGGAGTTAAGGCATTTTAAATTCCTGCTGATGCTGAAATCACCGTTTGATATGCATACGTAGATTTGCATGGGTGTCTCGAATGAACTAAATATCTGTTGAAATCATCGAAATGTTAGTCTTTCTGTAGGATGCGAATGGCACAAAGAACGATACACCATTGATTTCTGATTATCCTGAGGCCATTCCCGAATATTATTATCGCTGTTGCTGAAGAGGCGGGAGAACAAGAGAACGATGGGATTTGATGGTGATGATCAGAAGTGAGTGGCTGGCCTTGGTAGATACCGGCATTGGGCAGACCGGGAATCGATACGATTCAGACTCCGATAGGTCCCCTGTTCGATGAAACCACCATGCATGTGCTACAGCCTTCAAAGCATCATCGCCATGTGATGAGACAATTGTGGAAGCGGTGTTCTATTTTTTTTCTTCAGAGAACAGAAGAACTTCCATTGCTTGCCCATTGTCACTGTCACGGTGGAGGATGCTGTGTGGGACAAGTATTTCTTTCCTGGAGATGATTGGCGATGTTGCTGACTCCGAATTATTGTAGTTGAAAACACTGTGGTATCATTTCTTCTCAAGTATACGTAAAGCACAGTCCAAGGATACAAGGCTATTCTCTCTATGAGGTTTGCAGTGCAGACTGGAACTAGGGTAGGATGCGAGCTGCTTTAGGACCTGTGGAGGTGCGACAATGCTGTAGTATTGCCCCTCCAGTGCAAATTTACTCATATGAATCAATATGGGTATTATCCATTCATATCTCATCCACAATGGTCCAATTCCTCTGTGCCGCCTCCAAAAGTAATCGACTTTCATTCGAATAGGGTGCTCATCCTTCTTTTCTTTGTTGTCTCCCTCAATGATGAACGGGGCATGCCCTAGATGTGCATATATTCAGGCCATGATGCTCTTTTCTGCTTCTGGAAGGATATGCCTCAGTCAGGATGCGATTTTCCGGATGATCACATCTGGTGCATACCATGCCTACACTTGCATCCATAGCGAATCCTAAGACTCGTTTTAGAAAGATTTTACCGAAAATGAATCACCAATGCTGGTCGTGACCTTTGTGATCAACGTGTTTCTTTCGCTGCTCAAGCACTCAGAAATGTATCAATCAGCCCTGCAAAGGAGTGAACTCGACACTTCGACCTGTTCTAGATGGAACTCCGCCTCTGTGCCATGTCTAATCCTCTAGCTCTCAAATAAGTCTGTCACTTTATAAGGGAATGATGGACAATGTGTGATGAATTCATTCTTGGAGAGCTCATGGACATATTGGTAAGTATTTCTCCCACTTGGCCTGCTCAGCGCTCAAATATCTTTGGTTTTCAGTATATCTCAATTGTGTATGAATATTTGGCCATGACTAAGTCTCCCCTACTCAAGGCAGTGATGTACAGAACAATCTCAAGGTGTATTTCATCCTGATGGTACCAGTAATGGTGCCGTGCATCATCTTCTTGCAAATGTTCCCTTCTAACGACAAAGTCTGACACTATAAACAAAGTTGCTGCTGCGACATTGATATCTCCGATGAGCGTCAGTGTTATCTCTATCATGGCCTGCCTAATATTAGCTCTGAAGTGGTCATTTGGCTTGACTTGAGGACAGATGACTAGGGTGATCCTATACGGTGGGTCTGAAGAGTGGTTGGGATTTAGTTCTGATGAAAAAGGCAGATTCACATGGGGTGGCTTTTATGACTGTCATGGTTTTCAACTTTATAGAGAGTATCGTCGAGCGGGAGATGTAACCGTCTAGCTTAACAAGACATTGTAATTCGCAAAGCATAGAAGTGATAATGTTGTTACTTTCGAAAGTCCTTACTAATTTATCTGTATTATCAATAGCTCACATTGCCAGACGGTTAGTGCCAAATTCAATGGACCAGGATATAAGAACTATTTGGTTAGATGGGGGTATTCATCCGGTCAGCATAGCCCAAAGAGCACCCAAGATTTGTGTGGCACAAAAATTCATGGATCCTCCCATAGAGGTTGTTCTCCTGCTTATGCAGTCTCCAATGTTACTGTGCACCAAGAGCCTCTCCTCCGCCTGACACATGCAGCTGCGTGATCATAAACAAATGAGCCTTCATGGCCATAGTGCATGTTTTTCCATGACAAGGCTGTGGGCCCGGCCATTCCGAATCCTGGTGGCAGGAACAAGAACAACAGCACTGGCACCCATCTCAGTTACTCCGGTCATAATACAGTTCCGGATACAGCTTCAAGGGGATGCCAGATTATATCAGCTTCCTTTTCTACTACGATGACGATGACTGACATCTTTACTATGGCTCATTCCCTCACTCTTGGTCGCTGATCCAATCCACTTGCGAAGAGGAGAAGTCATTGAATGTGATGAAAATATACTTTCCATTGAATGATCCCATTCATGATTCGTTGCTGTGCATGCTCCAAGTCGGCCTCTTTGTGTGGAACTAAATAGGAGTCTAGCTCAGTTTCCAACAAGGAAGGAACATAAAATGTCATACCAGGTGATCACTGAGGTTCTTGCTGGGGGAAAGGGCTGTGGAGGCTGTGGGATAACAGGAAGGATGGGTAAGATGGGTAAGAAGGGGAAAACAGAAAAATCAAGCAGACAACACCATTTATGATAAAGCTGAGACATAAACTGACTTTCCATGATATCCTCAAGTAAAAGAAAAGTGATCGGATTGCGTTGGATACCCAGACTCAACTTGTCACAGCGACATGCCTTTTTTTTCCAATGGGTGAAGCTGATGTCTGTTTTCTATCCAAGCTGATAACGGTCAGATCTCAGACCTTTCATAGCCTCATAGCATTGCCATGGCCTGGACTCATTGTCACTGAGGGCCAGTCAGGTGATCGATAGGGATTGAAATAAATTCTCAAAGATTCGGCTGCTAGCACATCAATTCCCTTCTCGACCCTCCATTAGTGCCTGAATAGGAGTGCTATTGACTGGCCCCATCATTGCCGGACACCACCATATCTTGTGCATTCCACTCAGTACCTGACTCAAGCTGACACATATATTTAATACGAGGGCTGAATGGACAAGAAAAGAAGAACCAAGGCCCATGACCGAGTGACGACACAAACCTTAGGAGAAGAAATATGTTCCACCAGTATCATCCCAACCAGAAACCTATGCAAGTCCGGTCTTGAGAGCCTCCCCAGTCAAGCTTCCTGCAATGCATGTTAAACTGGGCTCAGTGGCTGTCAGGACTGCAGTATACTTACCAAATTCTTTCCAGCGCCATGATCATTCATACGCAAGCACGCCTTCAAATGAATCACCCCCAATGACTCCACAGACTTTCACAGGGTCTGAGAGTATAGATGGGGTATTCTATTTCATTACAAACTTCACCTTCATTCTAATTTGTCCCTGAGTAGGGGAATGATAATGCAGACAAGATTCGTGAATTAGAGAAGATCGAGAGGCAATTGGCAATGCAGTATGGATATCCTGAGAACTATGATCCTACCAACGTCCTTAGGAGGGCTAGAGACTCGCCTGGCACACTGAGGCATATGAACAATCTCTATGATATGGAATACAAGACTGGTACGCTCATTTCAAATGAGATTGTGCCTGAGCACTCCTGGCACCTTGCCATTGCTGTATATGGATAAGGTCTTGTGATTTTTATTAATCAGACTTGTTATTTGCCATAAGCAGCTATAGACTCCAAATAAATCAATATATATAGATACTTAAATAATTTATTAAAATTCTGATCTGGGTTCATGAATAGCTGAAGTCAAGGGAGTAAATGAGATCCTATCTCAATCCTATCTTGGTCCATCATCTGGCTCCTCACTCATCAATTTAGGTATGATGCTTCTCTGACCTTAGAGCTTGAGGACGCAGTTAATGTCATATTTGCACTGAAAAGTCTATTAATTGGGACGATCACTGAAGCAGTTTGCTGACCAATATTGGTGCGAACCTGAAAAGGCCTGTATCGATGAAATCAGCACCACAGAAGACCAATTTGGTGCAATTCTTGACACCATTATCCTTGTGAAGGTGGTGGACATGGCCTGCATCTTTTCACGTATCCCAACTCGTTCATACTATCCCAGCTTTCGTGAGTTAGTCATTTCTTGAATGTGAGAGCCTTCCTAATCCTGTCTGGTAGATTCGGGAGCCACTGGAGCAATGGACCATGAAGTTGAATGAATTTTACACATCACTTGGTGCATATAGGAACAGATCAATGCCAAGTCCATGGGCAACTAACCAACAAGAGAATGTCTATCACGATATTTGCCTCCTGGTGAACAACCAGAAGGATGAGTCCATCAAAACCTACACCAATGCCCTTTGTATTTTGGATGGCATCGCTTTTCATATTCGCTCGGTGCTTTGCCTTGTAAGGGGATCCAACACTGTTTAAATCAACTTCTGATTGTTTCTTTAGCATGGTGAAAACTTTCATTTGTAAAGGTAAGATTCCCTTAGTATTCATGGTACTCACTCTAACTGTAAGGTTTGAACACTTGGACCACCTCAGAACTACAATGATCTTTGAGGAGACTTTTGAACAAAATGTGCAACATTGGAAGAAAGCTTTCATTGATGCCATTGCGATATCACCACTCCTGCTCATTCTGTACCCAGGTTCCAGGGAACATATCTCCATCTCGCTTACTTTACAGGTAGGAGTTTTTTTTTACCATCTCGTAAAGGTATCACGGATGTTTGCTTGCAGGTTGGAGGATGACTTGCATCTTACGGAAAACCAGAACTCCTCCAACGTATTGAGGAAATGCTCTGGCATTGTATTATCAGTGTCGCATGGGGCTGTTGGACAAGTGACACTGGATTGACAAACTTCTTGACTGAGGCTGCACCATTGATCTGAGGTGACTCTGAGGGAGCGGATACCTGGTTTTCTGATGCATTTGCTGCCCTTGTTCAGTGTAACCAAATCCTTGGCCTGGAGGTTCATGTAGGATTGGCAAATGTTGCTTGGCTTAATAATAGTCGAAACTTTGAGGGAGCTCGCAAGGTGGGACCCCAGGCAGAACAATGCAGAGGATGTTCATCATCGCCGGCACAGAAACACTGAGTAAAACGGAAACCAAGGTCTTGCAGTGCCCCTCCTCAATTACTTCTTAATGCCTGCCACCTCCCAGCTTTTACACTTGGTTCGATTCCCAAGGTTCACCGCCTCTTGACATTGCAAGTGGAACAATGGGGCCACAGACACTTTCCGGCGCTCTAGCCCCATCCACCATCCACTGGCTTGAACATTAACGACCTCCCCACCATTGAGCTTGGTCAAATCAGTGAAGACGGTTCTTTGTTTGTTCGAGCAAACAAGTATCCCTTCTTGTATCACTGAAAGAGGCAACGATCTACATCTGTATCAGCTAGCCAAAAGCAACTAAAACAAGATCGCAACCTAGCTCATTCTGGAACAATGGTTGAGTCTCCCCCCATTTTAGTGGGTGAAAGATACCATACATTCTATCATTTGCCATTGCTTAGTAACATATGTCACCCATCCCTTTTTCGAAATCCTATAAATGATGTTTTTAGGAGGTTCAAGATTGAGCGTTGCTGGATGGATGGCATAAGTGCTGTATTAATGCCTCAGTTTCACTTTCTGTAGCACCTGCTGTAGAGTCAGCGCTGGTATATCGCCTGGATTTCGATTTGGCCATCAACAATCCTGTTCACACTCTTGAATGTTTTCGTGACCACAACATACTAGTGGTTGGTGCAAAGACATCTCAGATCACTTGGACGCTGTCATCACTTTCTAAGATCAGAAATCCTGATGCAAATTGAGATTTTCAAGGTTTGTGTTTTTTGTTTGCAACATGACAATATATTAACACAGTATACAGACCACCAAGGACAGGGCCATGACATGTGTCTGTCTTTATGTGAACTGCATGAAGAAAGCCAGGAAAACGAAGGTCTTATTTGAGTGCACTTCATCTGCCCTGCCGCACCCAGGATTTGCATCCCTTACAACTGTAAGGAGTGAAAATGAACTCTTGTTTCAAAACTGACTTATTCATAGAATTTTTTCCAGCGACATGGGAGTTTTCAAACAGACGTCTGTTAACACAGAGCGCATCTTTCGGATGGAGGGGTATCCTGCATCTGCCACCCACTTCTGGTATGTGGCAACAAAAAGTACTATTGACCACATCAAGCCCTATTGTCTTGGGGTTTGTACAGTTATCCAAGTTCATTGTGGCCACCAGCTTTGGTACCTCTTTCAGCGTCATGTTAAAAAGCATGACAAGTTGATACATGCATACCATGACTGGGATTCTGACTTTGTTAATGACCCAAAGCAATGGAAAGCAGAAGTTGTTGTCCTCGAGCCCGGTAATGTCCTGTACGTCCTTTCATTGATATGATGTGATTACCGCTGATAATAAGAATAGTTTCATTCAACCAGGCACTCTTCACGCAGTAGTGACACTCGAAAATTCCATTGTCAGAGGACAACATTTTTACACTACTACAACTTTGTCAAAAACTGTTTCGGGTCAGGTTGATACTTATATACATGGGGTCAAAATCGAGAGAGTTCTGTACTTCCAACTGAGGGATCTCCTCTTTCGACTGATTTTGTACCTTGAAGATGGGCTGAACACTGATAGTAAGCCAATCAACTAATTGTTTTCTCCAATGCCTTATCAGGATGGTTTCAGGCATAGAAAATGATTTGTCCAAATTCAAGGTCAATACAGCTGAAGGGCTTCTCAACATAGTTGCACTTGGCAACTTGCTCCTCTCCCTTCCTGCCTTAGACATTGTCGCTATTTTCGATGCTCATAAACCAGATGCATATTGGCCACTCAGCGAGGGGAGACAGGCATATTTTAACATAATATATCGTCTTCAGGAGCAGTACTCTCTGATTCTCTTTCCCGACACACCACTTGCCCATGATGCATTCACCAAACCTTTGGATTCTCTGGTCTCACTTCGCATTGCTGATTTTGCAAAGACTTCTGCCATTCATTTTGCATGGTCTTTGATACTATCTGCAAGGAAAGCACAGGGTTGGTGGAAGGTGTACTTGAAAGCCTTCAAACAGTCAGTGGAGAGGACACTGGACTTCTTTTTCGCTTGTACTGGAACATTGGGAGACTGTAAATATGAGTGTCGATAGACCATTCCATCTTAGGCCCACTTTCTTCATCTGGCCAAGGGCCCGTCCACTTGGTATGTGGTTTCCCAGACAGCATTCATCATTTAACCTGAATCATATAGATGCAACTGTAGATGAATGGGCAGTGATGGTGGTGAAAGAAAGAGTTGCTGAAGTCATGCAATCTCCAGACTGATCAGTATAAATGTACTTTCCCATATATACTTTCCAAATATGTTATCAGTGGTTATGATTTTGGATGTGGCCTACCGTGAAAACTTTGCTCTCTATATTCAAATGCGCTATTGCATATTCCCGGAACAATTGTTACATTAGACCCTGAAGTCCTTTTTTCAAGGATATGTACTGATGACAAGTTTATCAGAAGCTTCCAAATGTCCTTATTCCCATCGCACTCATGTGTCTGATCCTATCTGAACTTCAAGCCTTATAAAAGCTCTCATCAGGTGTGACATCAGCTCTCCCTCTGATATCATCGGTGACAGCCTTAACCCTGGGTCAACATCCTTTGCTGGGGCTGCCCTATTGCAGGAAAACAAGGCAGGTGCAGAGGCTTCAATCCCTGTGGAACAGAAATTCCAATCCTATGTACCCTTTCCAGACGGCAGATGCGGCAGAGAGCATTCACTCCAAGTCAGTAATTTTTATACACCAGTTCTGACCTTGATATTTCCCTCAGTGTGGAGAATGAAGTATTCCCACCGATGAGACAAGTGCTGCGTTCATGGACAACCATAATCATCAAAACAAGTGATCACTAGTGCCGAATGGCAGGATCTGGTGCAGTATGACCTTGGGGTATGAGGACGCACAGTAGCAGACGTGATATGGAAAAAGGGATGCGGAATGGGGGGAATTTGTGTACCTGGAACCCCTGTCGCTCGATGGCATTTCTGACTAATCAGGCCATCCAGCTCAATGACTATTTTTCAAATTCCTTCATTGAGACCAAAAAAGAAAATCGAGTTCAGACATTGGACTACACTAATTATGATGCATGCTCTCCATTCCACTTATTTCTTTAAGGTTGTGTGATGATTTCCCTGCCTTTGAAGCATCTGAATTCTCCCAATGTGTCTCATGCGGTGACTATCCGCATCTCCTTCCTTCCAACACCGGTCAGTAGTGACTTTGCCGCTACCATTGACAAGGAAGCATCGGGCAGAGAGACCATTCAGTGTTTATAAGAGAGACATTAGTCTGACACAATAATTTGTCCATTCAGTGTGGATGTCACAAGAGCACTGTGGGGATTGAAGATAGCTGGATCTTGTCATCTCAAACCTCAGTTCTCCATTTTATGGTATTAATCAGCATTTTCGATGTGTAGTTGCCTTCATCCATATTGGAATCTTATAGTATGCACCACAGGGCATGATTTCATGCGTCCTAGGTGAGAATAAAAGTGAAGAAAACACCCTGCCCAAATCAGGCATCTTCATCTGGCTAAAGTAACTCAAGCCCAGTTTTAGCTGGCTCCTATATGGGCTTGAGCCTAGAATGAGTCTGTGCCAATACAGACTCAGGCTCGCCTTATTACTATCGATCAATGGCCACCATAATCCTGAAGTCTTTTTTAAGCAGATATCACCCCATGACAAGCTAATCCGACTCTCAATGTCATTGCCATCTTCTATCTAATTGATCTGAAATACATGCCTGCATGCTGATCATTTCAGCCATTGCCTCTGGTGAAATAAAAGCCTCCATCTGGTGTGACATCAGTCTTATCTTCCCCATCAAGATGCCATCTGATATTGTTGGTGACAGTCCCAACTTGGTGTTGAAGTCCTCTGCTAACGCTTCCCCGTTGCAGCAAGACGATCTGGGCGTAAAGGCTCCAAGCCCTAGGGAAGGTGGTATTGAGAACCCGAGTCCCACAGCAGAAGCACAGACCTCCCAGTGAGTAATTTTTTCACCCCTGTGTTCGGAGCTTGATATTGCTATCAGTGTGGAGGATGAAGAGCCCACTCCCATATGTGAGGAGCATCATGCCCCGCGTCCATGGCCAATCATGGTCGTTGAAACAACTGAAGACTTCATGGACTTAGAAGACTTGGATGTTCACCGTATTATCACTGCCACTGAAGGTAGAGTCTACCTCAGCATTAGCATTCAGTACACCGGGGAAAACTAAAGTTTCAGCTCTGTTATATTGGCTTCTGTGTCTTCACATACAGTTTTGGATCAAATACAGTTTTATGAGCTTTGTTTACTGGTCTGTTGTATTTTCAATACATTGGAAATGTTGCTCTTCTCTTTTCATAATTTGGTTAATTCCTTGTGTTATTTCTGCAATATGATATTACGAGAAGATGACTCAGACATCTAGCACTTTTTCATCATCATCCTTGTGTAAGAAGCGACATCATGCACTTTACGGGAGGAAGGCGATAATTTGTATATAACAAGTAGCACAAGCAAGCAGCAAAGCTCGCTCCATTAGATTTGGTCACACCTTCAGCTGTCCTTTTTTGTGTAATGATAGTCACCCTTCAAGGGCTCGAAAGATTGCCGACTGTCCTGACATCAATAAGGCTACTCGCTTCCCTCCCCTCTATTCACTCCCACATACTGCCTGTGCTGCAGTTTCCTACCACTCTCCCAATGTATTGCACTCAGATGCTAGGAAATGCCAGGACTATCGACGGCAGAGACCACGACTATTACAGAACTGACATGTCAATGTTGTATTTGTTTGGGAAATACAATCTGTGCTTTGCAGAGGGGGATTTAGCATATAGAGACCAATAAAAATGCGGCAGGTTTTGTGTCGGTCTTTATACTAGGATTATATCAGATTCACAGCATCCTCCTCAAAAAGTAGCCTCATTTGCATACCAAGTTAGTCATATAGGTAACCCCTGTCGCTCAATGAGATTTATGACTAAGCAGGCCATCCAGCTCGATGACCCAATTTCAAATTCTATCATCGAGATCAAAACAGGCAATAGGTCTAGACTTCGGACTTGCACCTTGGCTTCAAAACGGCCAGAAGCATATTTGCTGCTGCATATCTGGCATGCAATGCACTCAGCGACCACTTAGCTGAGAAGACACACAGCCAGGGAAGCCCGGAGCCCAGCAAGCGATGAAGCTTTGTTAAACGCAATTACTATTCTGCCCATAAATTCATCCTTTCTTTACGCCTGAAAACAGTCTCGACTGAAGATGAATCACTATCTCCTGATGTCACTTCCAAGGACTTCGCTTTCAGTCCTGACGCTCTTGAATCCGCAAATAAGCTGTCTTTTGAAGACTTTGTCCGATGCATCTTATCAAGCTCCTGCTTGATGACTTGGCCAAAATCACATCAATGGAAACAATCTTACCATATGTCACCAAATTATGCCGGCTTCAGTGCCACATAGCAGAGCTGTTTCAATTGTGAGAACTTGGACTCAAATTCAAGCAAATGAGCATCTATCTAGACCAGATTCAGATTCAGAGAAGGAGAACATGGTCTATTCATGGACGAGGTAGGCAGTATACACCAATTTCCTTGCCGCCTTTTCTTATATGTCGTACCAGCAGACGACCTCATCATTCCGTTCCATAAGCACCAACCTCATTGTGAAATGCATCCCTGCCTGGACAGCCCCAAGTGCCTCTGGCCCGATTATAATACGATTTTCTCCTTTTTTTTGGAATGTATATTTTGAAACAGCAAGTGCAACCTGTAATGTAATTATGTACAGAGCCTGGAAGCTCATCCATGACAGGGGTGGAATCCAAGAATGCACAGATATATTTTGAGTGTGGGTTAGCACTTGAGTCATGTTGCAAGGGGCAAAAAATGCAGAAACTAGTATGATTGACAGTCATTGCTTTACTTTAGCCACAATAAACATAGTTTTGAAATTGTTAGAAGAGAAACATAAATTGGCCAAAGGCTGTCACAAAAAAGCACACATCCTTAGCGCATACAAGTATTTCATACAAAGGCATTATAGAACGGACTTGCTTGGCATGTACTCCGAGTGCATAGATTCATCCTCACCTGACATTGGTTCTGACTCGACGTCAGATTCCTGAAGCTCCTCGGGAGCATCCTTCTTTTTCTCTGTATCATTGTCCTTTGACCAACTGTCATCTCTGCCGTGGCCATCCTCTTTCTTTCCTAATTCATGGTCATCTCCATCACTATCATCTATATCATCTTCAACATCAGAGCAATCAAAATCGGTGGCTGTATTCCAGTCGAAATAGGCACCCGGATCTGTTGTGATTTTTAGATTAGCATATGTGTCAAATTCCCCACTTACCAAGGAGGTCAACTTTCTTGCGAACCAAAAATATGGGCCTAACATGCAAATGTGCCACCCGTCGCTTGTATGCATGGAGAAAGTCGGTGGTCAGCTCCATTTGCAAAAAGGTCTCCAATGAATTGGCAACATCTTGACGAAATGAATCAAAATTAAACATGAGGGATTCATGTTCTCCCTGAGCCTTGGGCACTCTTAAAGCCTTTCGAGCGTAGAAGATCAAAGAACGCCCAAAGTGAGCTGCGGAGCTTCTAGCAAAATCCCCAATGTCGAGAAACCGAGCATAGACGCTTAATTTGTCATCAACAAGGATGGTGGAATCGATGGAGGGCTTGACAGCATTATTTTCTGCAAGGAAAACTAAACCAAAATCCACCTGCAGACACCAGATTATGGATATGTAGGCACCTACGGCCATGGTGATTGCAGGCCTCATGGCATTGGCAGAGTCTGGCAGGATGCAAGGAAGTAAGGCTGATCCAAATATACACAGATTTCCCAATGCAATGAGTTCGAGCAGTCCGTCTCTTGTTATACTGGGAATATCTGTGTCTTGAGCTAGTAGTATTGGTAAAAGCAAAGAATGCCACTAGTTAGAACCGCTCACTTTCAGGACCTTTCTCACCAATAACGGTGTGAAAGTAACACATCATATGAAGGAGGAGCTGATGAAGCTCCGGGTGTACAACATTGATGATCCTGTACCCAAGCATACATGTATGAACCCAGCCCGAGACGGTTTTCAAAAGGGTAACGGTGGAATAGAAATGACCACCCCTCACAATGCAGTTCTCGAGTGTCGGAACAGCATGATGAGTATCCGGATGCATATAACTTCCTTCATGTTAGAATGTTTCAACATATTGCAGCATGAACTTACAAGGCAGAGCTGGGTTCCAGCAAAACAACTTCGGCCTCCCATTCCCTAGGATCCGGAATAAATCCAGGTGCCCAATCACCCATATACTCGTCTATACGACTGTCTTGTCTTCGACTCCCATGACGCTGAAACATGTACCACAACTTCTGCCCACAAAGAACTTCCATGAAGGTACCAACACCATGACAATCAGAATGAATATAACTGATTGCTCCTTTTGTTGTGACTAACCAGAAATTTGTTGCTGAGATTGGATAACTGGCATCGAAGATATCTTCTGGAAGGTCAGATGTCTGCTCAAAGGCTCTGATGTGGCTTGATACAATCCTAACATTCATGAGCCTCCAAAATGAAATGAGCTAAGGTTTTCAATGTACGATTGTAAAGGGTGTCCAGTTTCAGAAGTGCTGCAGGGCAGAGAGAGTGCATTCAAAACATGTCCTTCATCTTCCAGGCCTTCCTCATATATTTCGCATAAGGAAAGATTGACATGAAGATAGTCCTTTGTCTGGTCGGAGCTTTGCCTTTGATGATCTAGTGGAGCGTAAGGATCAATATTTCATGGAAGGAGTGAGCCTAACCTTGGACCTCTCGGACAATATCGACATTGCCAACCTTAGATAGGTCGTTCAATGACCAGGTGAGAGGTGAAGTCTTTGTGCCATAAAGGAATATGTGGTAGTTACAGAAGGTCTCCAGGGTCGCCGTAGGATTCTTCATTGCATTGGAAAAGCTCAGAGTCACGATCATTGATTCTTCCAAGCCCTTTCCTGTGTCAGGCTTGTACCGAGGACTACCTGTCTTGTCATTAACAACGCAATCATTCCAACTGCGAATGGTGATTTGATTGTCAAGCTCCTAATAAAAAGTGAATATCTAAGATTTCTGAGAGAGAGAGAGTACTAACATTGGACAGCAAGGGAAAAAAATCGCAAGAAATGTACTCCTTTCTCTTTGGATTCCAAAGGATCGGAGAAATGATATTTGCCCCAGAACGAGAGAGACCTCGATCGAGTTTGGTTTTTTTCAACAAAGAGTGTCCCCAGTATTGCCAAAAGCTTCGGATTGCACCCTTTTCCGCCCTGCGACTGATGGAATAACCGTAGTCATTCCTATGGATGGTGCCATCAACATTAACTTCTGCCAGTTTGAGTGGATGTCTTGCGTTAGTCTTCATTCATGTAGGATTTTTTGTTGTCGAGATAATGGAAAGAAGTTTTGAGAGCTTTCCTTCCGAACAGGAGGAAGCTCTCCTATGATGATGTCCTGCACGGATATTGGATCAATATCTTGAACCGTCGGAAGGGGCATTATTGGTGCATCACACCACAGGGGTGACAACTCGTGTCATTCTCTGAAGTTCAGATAGTTTTCATGCCCCCATTTGTGTACTCAATAGGTTAAGATTCGATGAATTCTGGGTATTGATTCAGGCATGAAGGGTGCAGCCTTAGATGGAGGGAACCAAGGGAGGCTTGATGACCTTCCTCGAGTCTCTAACTGTAACCATGCGACTCTACAGGGAGAGCGGGATCTTGCTCTCTCTCCTCATATTCGATCTGTCTTGCGACCCTCTTGCTTAATCCAGCCCTTCCTGCTTTTCCTGAGCCATTCGATCATCTCAGCACCCACTCTCACACCCAAACCTGCGACATCATTCTGCCGGATAAAGTGAATAGCATGCTCGAACCACGTATCCTCCCCATCAAATTCATCCCAAGGCATGGCACCTGATTGCTTCTCCCTCAAAGGTTTCATATTGTTGATTAGTGGACTGATTGCTTCGAGGAAGTCCATTAATCCAACCTCGCTCATCCAAGAACCCCAAGCGATACCAATAATGCAACGCCAAAGGAGTTCCTCAACTCATACGATGAGGTCTGGTTTTCCAATCGAAGACAGCCTTCCACTGACCTAAGAAAACATAAGTGATGAACATCTGAAAGTAATAAATGATTTCTCACTTGCAAAGCAAGGGATGTATTTAACGTCTGACCCATGCCTTGTCCCATGATAAGCAGAAGGGGAGAGATTGCTACGGCGTTTGCAAAGCTTTGCTTCCAATGAGGAAGGCTCTGCTTAAATTTCTTCAATGTCTCTTCGTTGCCCATAATTGTTTGGATGTCAGGGTGATTAAAATTCTCATTGATAAACCTTGAAATTGGTCAGGATATTTTCTTGACTATCGAAAGCTTCCTACCTTTGCCAACATGTCGTTTGCTCAACTCCACTGTGCTGAAGAAATTTTTTGTCAGAATACAATCAAATTGCTATGTAAAGAACAGAACCCATGTAATAAAGTAACCGGATGTGAAAAGCCACTCCATCCAACACAGACAGTACCTTCAGCCAATTTTTGGCTGACTCGTGCTTCCAATGATGTGCAAGAAGACAAACATTGCTGTGCAAGATCTCCTGCATAAAGGAGGCCCCCGGGGCCAAGGGAGGAAGTGGCGTCGATGCACGTACCTTATACATGCGAAGGGAAGTCTGAATTTTGGCTAGTTTCTGAGGCCATGATTCTAGTCGCCATAAAAACTGATGATGAGGGTCAGTCAGAAAGTATTATAGGGCATTGTTAGATATAATATACCCCCATTTGATGCTCATCAAGACTTATTGACTTCTGGAAGCTTGGATAGTAAGACCTTGTAGGCAGGCGAAGAAAACCAGCTGCGATATCTACTGCTCTCACGAGTATAAGGGTCTCAAGGTGGCCCACAAACTTGGAAGCATTGCGACCACTGCTGATATTGTCAATGTGATTTTTCAGTTTACCCCCTTTGACCTTCTCCCAGCCTTCATCCGCAATCGACTTTAGGGACCAGGCCATGGCCATCCCAAACTGCAAGAACTTTAACTCTATATTACTTTCCATCAATCACAGATGAAACCATTGTTCAGGATCCAAAGGCGTCTCAAGGAATGCTCGGCAAATGATCAGAACAGACCAGACCAATAAGGACCATTTCACAGCAGTGTATCCTGTTGCTTCATAAATAAGAAATTAAGCACAGGCCAATCCTCCGAGTTTAAGAACAGTTAGTGTATACCTGCAGGGCTTTCAACTGGAGAAGAATGGTCAATCGACATGTTGGTGCGGAAGAGAAAAGTGATAGTGTGGGAAATCAGGTCCAATTAAAGCCATTCAGCAATCGCCATGACTACGTTTTTCCAGGAGATCATGTCCAAATTGAGCAATTTGGCCTTGGGTGATGTATGCTTCAGTGAAGACCCAAGGAGATGCAAAACATTGCATAAGGATGAAAAAAAAACTACGAAAGGAAATCACTGCACAAGGTATGTAGCAGATTGTTTCTTTGCTACATAATTAAGTTATTTTTGCCATAAAGAAATTTCAAAAGCCTACTCATAGCGCTTATAGAGCCATGGTCATATTCATATTGAAGAGATACTCATATATATTGCTACATAGTGCAGGGCGTATTATGAAGAATGTAAAGAGGGGTGCATCATAGAAACACTGTTACTATATACCTTGGGGACAGTAGTGAAATTTCCTAGGAAATGGTGCAAGCACTTACACACCTTGACTCTATGCATTGCACACCAGATATGCAGCAGCAAACATGCTTCTGGCAGTTTTGAAGCCAAGGTGCAACTCCGAAGTCTAGACTCAATTGCCTGTTTTGATCTCGATGATAGAATTTGAAATTATGTCATCGAGCTGGATGGCCTGCTTAGTCATAAATCTCATCGAGTGACTGGGTTACAGATAAGAACAATCCCACTATTTCGCAAGGGTACGGATTTGACCAGATTTTTGGGTGAAAACTGTGTTTGTCCTGAAGAACACATAGACTTTCAAGAGGGAATTGCATGCGATGGATCCCCAATGTTGTAGGAGTCTGAAAGACACCTCCAGGGTATGTGATCCCCACGAAGTAGGAGAGAAGAAACAAAGTCGTATTGTCGAAGCCAACAAAGAGGGGAAGCAAACATCTGGTATTGAGATGGGGGTAGGACAGTGAGGAGGACGGATAAGTGCCTCTTGAGGGTCCATCGGTGGGATTGACAGTGCTGGTGATATATCTTGTGTTGACGTGGAGGTCGTTGGAGGTAGGGGAACTGCGCATTCATCGGAAAATGTTGTTAATGTCTGTATTGTGGTGGTGGCCATTCCACCAGCCTTCGACAATGGATTTGCAGTTTCATGGGAGCTTAACACAGGAATTTGAGAGTTCTGGGCAAGAAGGGAAAATTGGATCTAGTAGAGAGATAAAATCGTTGGACTTAAATTGCTTTGGGAGCGTTCATACAAGAAATTGAAACCAAGTCCCTCGGCCCATTGCATATCTCGTTTTCCGGAATTCCATCCTGGTAGAAGTTGCGAGGCTGACCATCTGTTTCCGATAATAATCGTTGATTCTGATACCAGAACTTGCATATGAGAAGTGGCGATATCGATTGACTGAACGTGGACCCGTTAATGGTAGGAGAGGGGTTGGAAAGTAATTGGGACAAACACCAGTTGAGAGGAGGGATGGTGTGTTTTCGTGCATGTCGTGGCATGAAAGGATGGTCACTGGCAACTGCAAGACCCATGGGAACAACACAGGTGATCAGAGAGGACATGAACGTCTGTTGACAACCAATTATGGATCACAGACACATTTTTCTCCTGCTTGTCAGATGGTAGAGAGATGGCCCGGGTGTCCAGATTCCAGAGGATACCCGTGAATGAGAATGACAGGCTGAGAATGGAACGTGCTTCCACGTGATGCGAAGCTCTTGTGATATAGTGTCGGTGTCTTCGAATTTATAGGTGAAATTTGCATCGTCTGCCTCTCGTTGAGAAAGACTAGATCGATCTCGAACCGAGCAGAGACTGGTATAGTGATCTCAATCGTGTGTGACCAGAATAGCATCAGCGAGACACATCCGGACGACTTTCAATGTTGCCAAGGAGGTCTTGATGCTCCTCACATTCAACATGGTCAACTACAGGCGATAATCTATGTATGAACGCGTCATCTACGGTTTGAAAGTCCATGATATCGACCTAAGTCATAAAAGTGTGTCCTGGGGAGCAGCCCGAGCAGTGTAGAGCAATGGAGGGACGACGCGACATTGTGGTGAGAGTGAATTCCAAGTTCGGACACACATGCCCACAGTGCCGGATTCTGGACCATGACTATTTTTAAGTTCTGCGCATCCCCCACTCCGCCCCTCGATCAAATCCTAGACTAGAGCTTTTGGTAAAATTTGAAGTTCGAACTGCTCGTGTGCCTTTGACTTGCCTGGCTGATATAAGCTCATTCCAAAGAGGCAGGAATGGCTGCGGACCACCAATCCCCGAAATGCTGTCATGTACCCATAGAAATAGCTGGAGATAATATGAATGTCATCTAGGGCTATGCAAACACGCTCCAGAACATAAGTCATGAGGGAAACAAGGCAGAACACTGTCAGATGAGTTTTCGACCCTCTGGGCTAGACAGGCCTGTCAGGGCTACATTGGGTGATGGGCATGCAACAGGGAGGATAAACTGAAGTCGATCAACGCGCGTTAAGTGTTTCCACGTGGTCGGCAACTGTCGGGGTTTCAAATCTGCACCCACGCATCACGCATACTGAGAACTTCTTAGCTCTAAACCACCATGCCGCCCGCTAGAGGAATGAAACACCACCGAAAACCACCATTGCCTCGTGATCTGGAAGGATTGGAGCTGTTTGTCATTGAAGACAACTATCCTGCACCTTCTTCAGTAAATCGTGGGAAGGGTAAACGACGTACGCCACTCAGGGACATCATCAAAATTTCATCAGATGAGGAAGACACAAGTTCTAAAGCTTTGCGTATGAAAATTTTGGAATTGCAGGCCTTTGTCAAGAAGCTTAAAAAGGTAAAAATAGTGACATGCATTGAACTCCTCCATTTAATTTATTCTCTAGGAGACAACAAAAGTGAAATGTTCACAGACAGAAGCTGAGAAACGAGCTGAACGTGCTGAAGAAGCACTGAAGATTTCTCAGGCGAGCGTCACTGGGCAATTTCAATCTAGTGAAATGATTGTGAGGTTCTTTTCTGGACCGCAATGATGCCTTGACTGACCCATAGATAGAATCCCTTAAAACTGGAACCCGATATTACGTGTGGCACTGTGTGCCTCACTGATGTGGTCGCCTTACCTGTAAGCACCACCTAGTTATGCTGAAAAATATGTCCATTCAAACCAGGTTACCAGGTTGCCTGAATGCGGGCATATTTTCTGTGAAAGTTGCCTACTAACATGGTTCGATACCATTGACAAACATTATCGGCAGCAGCACCCCCATTACCATCATGATCAACCTATCCCGCTCCCCCCTTTTCTCCAGGAAGCAATGTCCTATCCCCAGATCGAACCCCACGAACTCCTGCAGTTGATCAAACAGATAACACTCAAATCTAACAGGCCAGTCTTTACCTGTCCCAACTGCCATGAAAAGGTGAAGAACCGACCAGTGGAAGTCTTTCCGATGAAGTCTCTCATCTGAACAGTTGCTGCTGCTCTGGGTGAGAATAGCCCTGCATCTGATGGCAAAGAACTTTATAAGAATCCCCGAGAAAAAGGGCCATGGGATAGATTCTTTCTTCGTTTGTAATTATGAATGTGTATATTTGGTGATGTCTCAGTGCCTTTTTTTCCAAATTACTTTATGAATCTTGATAGCACTTAACTGTTTATATACAATTCACTATCTTTCAAATATCTAGTGTCAATTGGGTGATTTCAGATGAAGCAGTATCCGGGGTGAAAATCGCAGCTCTCTTTTGTAATTTCCCAATGATAGAGTAATTTTGTGAATAGTTTATCACCGTAACACCACCAAAAAAAAAAGGAAAAGCAGTGTCTGTGGTCAAGGGAAAACGACGAGCCAGCAAAGAGGTGAGATATTGATTCTTCGGAGGCTCAACATCAACTCAAAAGAACTGAACAGTCAGTCCTAACAGGGACTCATCATTGAGCATACGCGACTGTGGTATCAGTGGGATTAGAACACTGGAGCAAGATAGGGCATGCAGTGAATGACAATGCAAAAGGGCAGTTAACTGTCAGACCAGGGCATTGAACTTTGCTGACAACTCTGTGAGGAGTGTGGACGTAATGCCAAAAAATGTAGTATATTACCAATATTTACGAGCTACTCTGTACATAATAGTGAGACTAAACATTGAGAACTGAAGCTTGTACCAGCCATGCACACTTGTTCCCAATAAGGTGGGATTCCCATGCCCGGTCAAGTGCCGCAGTGACCTTGCCGAAAAATGCAGACCTACAATTCGGGGGTGGCAGATCATGGCAGTGGCAGCAGAAAACCTCAGTTTTAAGGATCTTCCATCTAAATCTAGTACTCTTACCTTCAGTGACACCTTTATACTGTTATAAACATCTCATTATGATTTGCGGTGTGTTAAATTTACGCCAAATCATGAAGAAAAAGTGCCAGAGCAATGCCGAGGCTATCTTGCCATGGGCTCAGCAAGATCAATGATGTCATTATTCCCTATTTGAATTGGCCAGCTCCAACGGCTGGAAGGCATGGTGCTCACCAGAAAAGGTAATGATCTACCAGTGGCGCTCCACTACCCCTAGTCAGTCAATGTGCTTCAAAGTCTCTAAATCATGTCGTACTCTTGGTAACCACCACATGTGCTCTGCAATCCACTAGGTGCATCAATGTTAACAGACGTTCGTTCACGAAATATTTGAAGCCTGATAAATCAATCGCGAATGGCCCAATAATTGATTGATCACACCATGAGAGTGATCGAAGCATTTTCCAGATGGTAGTGAATTCCGTTGAAAAACTTGTGCCCCAGCTGTCTGTGGATCAGAATGCATATATTGCTTGTCCATCATCTTACTAATGGACACAAAAAGGATGGTAGAAAATCACCTCGAGTCCCGCTCAGCACTGAAAGGCAGTGCCTGGTCATGTGGCCATAGTACTTAGTCAACCACAGCATGATATCAGCATCTCTTATCTTCCCCTCATCTCCACTGCAAGATGACCTCTGTCATTGGAAGTGACCGTTACGCTTATCGCCCAACCATTTCCTACCATACCCCTGCTGCCCCTTCTCGAGCTGAGGGCCCTGCTGAAACCAATGCAGCAAAGAGTCCCGCCGTTGCTGGGACGAAAAGCATCCAAGAGGATCTTCGGATGCTCACGCTCACTCCGCAACCCCTCGCCAGGTTCCCTCTCGATAAAGATTTGTCCTCTGAGGACAATCATATACCCCCCATACTTCGAAATGCTCCCAGCCACCTTCGCAGTTGGCTCTTGGACGTCAGTAGGTGGGAACATGATAAAATATATATGACAGCGGTTAACGAGGAGGACAAATCATGGGTTCAAGAGCATTATGAAGAAGTCGTCAAGGCCATGCCTGTTCAGTGCATTATTATGTGGATCAGCTTTATCTTGAGTATTGACTATGGCTTCTTAGACTCGAATTGTGGGAAAATAATATAATTCTACAAATACCATCTCAAATCCATCAATTCGCCGGTCGGGTCATCCAGAGGGCAATGGATAAATATGAATCTGGCACCCACTCTCTCACACTTATGAAAACTGCTGATGTCCCTCTTTCTGATAAGCATTGGAAACAGTGCGACATCCAAATCTATGACTTAGGGCCTCCACCTGACAATGCCAGCCTGGCAGTCCGAAAGTCTTACTCGTACCCCACTGTTGTCGTCGAAGTCGGATTCTCTGAATCTGCCGTGGCTTTAGATTTCGACGTTGCACAAGCTCTCTGCTTGACGGAAGGGAGGCTGTGGATCAGCATTGCCCTCAATATTGGCAAAGGCTGGATGCCTGTCCTCACCGTCAGTGTCTTTTGGTTTGGGCTAGACTTGATGTCAGAAGAGAAGGTTGCAGAAGAAAGGATTGAATCTGGTCGAGTGTATGGCCGATACGAGAGGCATTGGGTACCAGTCACGTATCAAGACCAAAGATGCTACAATCATTTCTTGGCCATTGGGCCAGAGACAATCGAAAAAAATGGGGAACGTGGCAAAACCGGTCTACTATTGTGTGAAAAAGGATTCCTGGGTCATTAAGTTCCATATATTTGCGGCATGAGTTAATTCCTGAGTTCTCCTAGATTACAGAGGATGGGCATGGCCCTGAGCAAGATATCATTATCCAGGGGGGTATTATAAGCGTGCTTATAAGGACTATGATGCTCCTGCTCTGACTATCCCTGCTGATGAATTGTGGAAAGCCCTGTTGAAATGTAAAGAAGTAACAGGAGTGCTAAAAAGTGATATGGAGTCCTACAAAAATACTGGTACCACTGGGGAACCCGACGCCGAGGATTCCGAGCCAAGTGAAAGGCGTGGCAACGGGTAGTTATGGAGGTTGATTTCGACGCTCCTGTTCGAAGAAGTTGAAATGAAGCCACTGACATCATAACGACATGGACATTGAAGGAATTAAAATTTGGTGTGTTAATGAATTACCATTTACGCTTCACCCAAGTGGAACTAACCCTGCCATGTCTCAGTTTCGTC